>NC_137823.1:44314107-44469107 GCF_963921795.1 Nannobrachium achirus
TACTTAATGAAGCGATTCTGTCCGTTTATAGAGTAACCCTATACCCTCTTTAGAGGAGACAGTGATAGAGAGCATGGATGGATGTGGTATGTAGACTAGTGGGAAATAATTCAGTTGTTGAAACACTTGCTTTTATGGAGATGTACTGGGAGTTCATTAGTTTTGTGGAGAGATGTGTATGACTGAGGAGGGGGAAACCATACATGGATATGTTGTCATCGACATTAGCCTGTATTTCACATTATGGCTGGATTAAAACGAACATATACAGAGGTTGTATGAGAATTTATTTCACTACCACATGGTATTCACCTATTAAAAACATTTATGTTCATAAAATCACTTCCTTTTGGAATGTGTTGGGAAAGGGTTGTTGTGCATGTTGAAAGCACACAATTCACAGATTTCCCTTTATGTTGTGGCAGAAATGCCACAGAAAAATGTCTGCAGATTCCATTTTGGCCTGCTCATAAATCTAGGCTACTGTGGAGCATTCTTGAAAAAATTACATTTTGAAGGCTAAGTGGAACGCCTTGGAATGTATTTCATATTGCTCCAGATGTACAACTCTAGGACAAATACCGAAATGTACTTTTGTTCCTACTCATATGTAGTAATTGTTGGCTTGGAAAGGATGTGTTGCTACTTGCAATTATCAATACCATTACTCCATGCATACCCAGAACTATTTGAATTGAGGTTGATCTTGATAGAACCTTTGCCTAATGGTGTCATCATCGCTTTGGTAACACCAGCATTGGTAACCAGTCAATTTCTGTGGAGCCAGAGGACTTCCATCACAGATAATATAGATCAATACAGCCATTTCACATTCTCCAAATTTACTTCCAGCACTACAGTATGTTCTGACATATTAGCAGAATCCACTTTGATTGTATTCAGTGTGTTTAAGTTTTTCGCCATGCAATTAATGGAATCACTATTTCCATTTCCTCACTCCATGCACAGAAGCAACAGATAAAGATGATTGTTAATATTTGGACGTGATTGGTTTGATTCAATACTTTATTAACAGTTTGCAAAGAAAAGCACAGGAAATACAGTTCTATACAAGGTCTGCTAAAAGGATTAAACCTAAGAAAGCACTATGGCTTGTTTCCATTGGGGTCCTGTGTATTCAATTCACGTTTTCACTAGTGTGGGTCCCGGGCAAACTTCCAATTTCTCTTTTGGGTCTCGAACTAGACATTTTGGGAACCAATGGTCTACGCCAGCTTTAGAAAACACAAAGCCTTGTTGTCTCAAGGCCTAGAAATGGAAACGCATCCTGACACTTGTGAGCTTGTAGATTGCCTATTTTCGATACTCTTGCATGACACTGTCATACGACAAAGTATGAAATATGTAATTAATTTGTGAAGAAGAAAATAATAATATATAAAGATACAAACACAGTGTCTGCCTGACAGCAATGTTGTGTGATCTTGATATTTGCTCTACCAAGCACAGTGCTATTTCTGTCTACTATCTGTGTCCCAGAGGTGGATTGTTAATTGTTGTATTGTAAATGTGCCTACCATTGACATCATCGGTGGTCATTTGAAACAAGATTTCAAACTTTTATTTTTATCGAAGAACTATAGCTTCTATTTCAGCATCCTAGGAGAAAGGCTGTATTTTCCATTAGCTTGGAATGCCCTCCAGTGATATTGCTGGGTTCTGAAATGTCCACCTCTGTGAGGCGTAGTTAGTAGAGAGAAATGGTGCCATTATACAGTGACCATTAGTGAGGACCAATTATATGAAGACGAGGTTGAAAACGGGAAAAGTATTCCTTTAAGAGAGGAGAGGGAATTGAAAGTTAGACATGCATTAAAGTGTTTAGGGAGCCAGGTTACGGTTTGGCTGTTTAAGTGTGTTTATTCTATTTTACAAATCTGTTGGCGGGCTGTTTATCTGTGTGTCAGAGTTCTGTCTCACTGCACAGTGCTACATGTTTGCATGTCTAAGCAGGTGTGTCATTGTGTGCATTCGAAAGTTGTGTAGGTTGTGTGCACCTACTGAAAACACAAGGTCAACCCACAGATATGCATAGTTGCTTGTGGTTATCTATGCAAAGGAGATAAAACCAAATGGGCAGTCAAAAGTGGATTCTTCTAAGTTACCGCATACTGTAGCTGAGGCAGCCCACCACATTTTCACTGGTTGTTGATAACTAGAATATCGCCCGCCTTTGGCGGGCGAATCCTAGAGTTCGCACGCTTCGCGTGCTCACATGCACACACGCACAACTGCTCCAAGCCATGTTGCCCACAAAAAGCAGTGTTTCTTCATGTATTTTGAGTGTGTGTGTGTGTGTGTGTGTGTGTGTGTGTGTGTGTTTGTGTGTGTGTGTGTGTGTGTGTGTATGTGTGTGTGTGTGTGTGTGTGTGTGTGTGTGTGTGTGTGTGTGTGTGTGTGTGTGTGTGTGTGTGTGTGTGTGTGTGCCCCCTGTGCAGCTGACCCCTCTCTCTCTCTCCCCCTGTGCAGCTGACCCCCCCCCTTCCCTCTTGTAACCTGAGACTCTCTCTCTCTCTCTCTCTCTCTCTCTCTCTCTCTCTCTCTCTCTCTCTCCCCCTGTGCAGCTGACCCCCCCCCTTCCCTCTTGTAACCTGAGACTCTCTCTCTCTCTCTCTCTCTCTCTCTCTCTCTTGCTCTCTTGCTCTCTAGCGAATGAGCGGACGGCATAGGGTTGTGGGCGGTTTTATTCCGTGAGTTCTACCGACATACATCTGATCTAGGACATACATCTGATCTAGCTATGAGTTGAGGTGGATGTGAAGTGGGCGTGAATGGGCTTGGAAGTGGGATGCGGCTCTTAAAGGATTGTAGAATAGGATGCCTGTAAGCACAAACCGTACATGAGTTTAAACAAGTAGATTTACTTTTCTAAGCCACACTGAAGACAGACATGTCCACAGTTTAACCTTAGCTACTTTAGTTTGGAGTGAAAGGAAGATGCACAGAATAGAAAACAATCAGAGGTGAAGGACATTGGAGGCTCTAGGGAGTAGAGAATGACTGTATAAAGTGGGAGAGAGTGAAGATAGCAGAGCAGAAGGTATGGAGGAGTACATACTATCCCAGCACTGTTTTGCTTCTGCTAGCCAGATAAAGACAGCAAAGAATTGTGGGAGAACTGAAGGAAACATTTCACTGATAACAACAAAACAACAACAAAGAGCAGGCTGCACATTAAAGAGACACGTGAGAAAAGGTGCACGCAGGTGTCATATGGTCATTTGTAAAGTTACAGGCCTCACTTCATAACATCAAAAACATCCTTGGAGGACCTCTTTCTGTCACTGCCACATGAAGACACACATACACACACACACACACCGCTGCCCCGCCTCCTCAATTTGGTGCGTCTCTCCTTCGCGCCGTTTGTAAGCTTAGCACACAATGAGATGACCGCGATAGCTTACCTTCCTACATGTTTATTTCACAAAACACTGACTCAAAAGATGTAAGTGTTGTTGTCTTGTTTTGAATCTGTTGTTGTTGCCACTCGGTTCTCCCCCATTTTCTCATAGAAAGAAAGATGTGCAAGAGAGAGAGAATAGAGCGTACAGTATAACGCTTTTGTAATCTTCTAAAACACATTTCGTGAAGGGAAACATTTACAGTTATAGCAAAGACTGAGACACATGAGAGCAGGTTAGGGGGGAAATGTGTGTGAGAGTGTGAGTGCGCATGCATGAGCATGGGCATGCATGTTTGCGCATGCACAACTGGTCTGGCCTGCATGAAGTTGCATTTTACCTAGTCCTAGTGTGTTACCTACCTATTATGAGTTCCACACCCCTGACATAAACCCTACATACTTTGTTGACTGGGGACCTCCAGGGGTCTATACTTGGCCCCCTTCCTTTTATTCCTCTACACCAAATGCCTTTGCCGAAAACAGCCGATCTGCAAGCTCACAAAATGTTGCATCACAATGTTTGTGAGTTTGTATATCAGCTATTTCTGCCGAATTATTACATGCACCACGCATTATAGGGATTCTATGGTTAACATAACTAGCATCTACCAAAATCGTCAACAAGTGCAGACGGTCCAAACAACGGAGGTCCCTAGCTATCATGTCTGTCGTACGTAGCACAAGAATGCTTGCATTTGTTCCATCGTTCCGTGGTTTTTAGATTGGTGTATCAGTCCCCTCTGCCACTCGCTCCCTCAGGAAGCTATGAGAGAGGAAGGAAAAGAGGATATGGTGTGTGGGGCTTCTACTTCTTTTCTTCCTGTATACAGGCTGACCTCACTGCACACGGGGGGTGGGGCAATCTTTGAAGGTCCTCAGATAACCCAGTGAGAAAAACGGTTTTGTGTCTTGGACTATGTTGACTGGAAGAGGACTTTATATCCACTTAAACCCCTATATTTACACTTAATTGACCGGAAATACAGAAAGATGCATTTGGAAATTGCAAGTGTGGTTGCCGTGACGCGGGTAACACTTCCGTTTTAACATTTGAATTTCCCCATTCAAGTCAATGGGGGAAATTAATTATCTAATAAATTAATGGCCATATATGGAGATCTCTGTGTCAGTCCTTGTCCCTTTTATGCCCATAAATGGAGATCCCTGATGTCATCAATATTAATCCCATATCTTGGAATACCCATATATGGACATACGGTGTCAGTCTCATGTGGTCTATGATGTCATCTCCATATTTGGGAAACGTTTATTTTTAATCAAAGTCAATGGAGAAAATAAGTTCACAAGTAAAATTATATAAATTAAACTATATAACGTATCTCTTATGTTTGATGAAGCCGGTCGATTTGACATATGGCCCAAGTGCGTGCCACCAAAACTGTGGGAGGAGTAGCGCATCTTTCTAGTTTATCTAGAAAGATGGAAAGATGCCAGAATGGAAATAAAGTCGGACAAGTACTATAGTCTGATTGCCCTGCAGGGGCAGGGGTAACTTTGGTATTTTCTTTTTAGGGGGGGGGGGGTCATTTATTGATGACACGCCTCCAGATGTGCGCGTGCGCCTACATGTGCGCATGCGAGCAGAACAGCTGAGAGTCAACTCATGACGAGCATTAGAAAATATCCTCTTCTTAATTAAGTGTACTGTACTTAAATGTACAGTTTAAATCTCATATGCCTTTAATTATAGGAGCTGTAGGCTAGAATAGAAAGAAAGGATGTCAACACACTGCAGATGTAATGGTGGGAAAATAAAAACGATGTTTTAAATGTAATTCTAGTCTTAAAGGAGTAGTTCATCCCCAAAATGACTTTTTTTCTATACTCAATTTTAGTTTTTTGTCGCATTCCTAAGACAAACATTTGATACCCCCATTGATTCCGGATGGGGACCCAAATGCATTTGGGTCTCCATCCGGAATCAAAGGGGGTAGATATACTATAATCAAATGTTTGTCTTAGGAATGCGACAAATACAAAATAATATTATTGAACTCATCCATGGCGTGAGTAAGCAATAGAAAAAAGTCATTTTGTGGGTGAACTACTCCCTTAATTACATTTGCATTGTTACTAACGTTTTTATTTTCTAGTTTGAGTTAATTCAATTAGAAAACACTGCGCCACAATAGAGAAACTAAAAGTTTGCTTTGAACGAATCTCAAACAGAGTACCTACCACCTAGCCTGAGATCGCTTCCAATTTCAGGGTTTTGATCCGTTCGGGAGAGGATGGCGTCATTTTGTAGTCAAAACGGACTACACTATGGCAGGAAATACCAAACCGGAATCAGTTTTAACCCAAAACAATTCTCCACGGTCAAGGACATCATTTTAGTACCTACCCAATAAAACCCTTGATGCTGTGTAGTTTTGTTTATTTTTTGAAAAGTTCGTTTGGTATATCCATCTTTTAGTCCAACTCACACTTCTCTAGCTTTTAAATAGGGATTGGGGAAACAAACATGTTAAACAGGGTCCTGGGAACCAAAACAAAGCCACACCGCTTCTTCTGCCATCCAGTCTAGGATGCCATCCGGTCTAGACCGGATCAAACGACCTGTTTAGTAAATGAGCACCAGGCTTTCCCCCGAGAAAGCCTGGTGACGCAAGGTTACCTACCACCTAACAGAGTACTGAACCACACTAACAAGCTCACGACCCATCTGTGAGTTTGTACGTACATCAACTTTTTTAGCTGAATGTTTGTTTGCCCCAGAATAGGGACGCTTCTGGTGTGTCTTTATTTCTAACCACTTTCAACTTGGCATCCTTATTTTGGGCATTTCATTAGGTGAATTATAGGCTGACTGCAAGGAAGAGAGAGCAAAGCCAAATTCCATTACCTTAATTTTCGCCGACTTGCCTCCTCCACACTCGCGTCCTCCAGCGTGACTCGGAAATCGTTCTCGTCCCCAAGTTAATTTGGGACGAATATATATATATATCTAATTGTCCAAACATTGAACAGACTACCGAAGCAGCAAATTAGATAATAGCTTCATTGATCTTTATTTACACAATCATGCTGTTTGTTGTGCATAGCTGTGGGAGAATGCATGTCGAATAGCTCAATTCCTAAGCATATTGGAGAGCGTCCAATATACAACATGACATATTCAGTTTCAGTCCAACTTGATTTCTCCGAACTGGCATCTAATCCTCACCTCCTTGCTCGGAGGCAGGACTAAGGTGTGAGTGGAGGCGAGGAAGGGAGTGTAGAAGTTATAGTTTTGGAAATAGGCTGAGAGAGAAAGACAGTACCGAAGCATGTTTGTTTTTGTTACTGCATTCATTGCCTATTTTTCACCTCAAATGTTTTCAGATACATATTTTAGGGTGCTGTTTAAAACAGGAATGACTGTAATGCACTGTCTGGATGTCATCTTGAATTAGATTCACAACAGAGTCGCAGTCCAACAGTGTCTTCATAATGAGAAACAGCTGCATGTGGAGGAACATGAGCTATGTTTGGGAATCACGCAGGTGAAGGAATTCATGATTCATGATTATTCATATGGACTTGCTGATGTATTCATGCATTGGTAACAAGTAATTAGGATTGCTTTTTAGGAACTATTGACATAAAAATACGCAAAAGATGAATTTCTTATGACAAAGGATATGCTCTAAAAGTGTGAAAAAAATATATATTTCATTTCATGACGTCTAAAAGTAGTTAAATAAATGTGTATTTGGACATTTTATCTTTATTCTTAGTTGACCGGGATCCCCAGGAGTATACTTTGATCTACAAGTTGGTCTACAATGCGTCACACGATCGGCTTGTAGACTTTCAGCAAATATTCTCCTAATCTTGGTTTATTATGAAATGCCCAGAATAGGCTGCTCATGTGGTTAATATACCATATAATTAATGTTGTAATCTATCAAAAAGTTGTTTATGCCTACTTTTATTTATTTGATGATAAGTTTAATGTTCTCAAATAGAAACAAATCTAATTTTTTTATAATTGATTACATTTGATCTAATAAACAACAGAAAGTGGTGGTCTGAGATAGTATCGGAGCCTAATATCAACTTTAAAAGTGGGAGTGGTGCTCTGCAGAATGCTGAGAGAGCTTTCGGTCCATTGAGAAGCCACAGAAAAACAAAACCGTGGTTTATTGGCAACACTCATTGACTTTATGCCCGGGGCTGAAAACAGAATGGATCACAGTAAATATTACACGAGGAAATAAATAACCAAAACCTCCTTGAAAGGAAGCATGCTGATAATATCGTAAAACATGAATCCCTTTAGTAACAGCTGGATTGGAGGTTAGGTCTTTGTGTGTGTGTGTGTGTGTGTGTGTGTGTGTGTGTGTGTGTGTGTGTGTGTGTGTGTGTGTGTGTGTGTTTGTTTGGGCCGCTGCATGTTCCAGGGGGTGGGAGTGCTGGGCTACAGTGGGGGGGCCAGAGCATGACATCATAGCTGATCTAATTCACTGGCCGGAGCCGAGCCTGTCCCTCCCAGATGGCTGGCAGTCCCGCTTCACAGGACTGATGAAGTCTTTAATGGAAGGCTGCACAGAGAGAGAGAGCGAGAGAGAGAGAGACAGAGAGAGAGAGAGAGAGAGAGAGAGAGATTGCCATTGTGTGCTCAACACAGTTTATAGTTATTGGCTTGAACATCAAGCCTCAGTCAAAATATTGTTGGTCAAAATAGTGAAGATTTGTTTGAACTCATGTGGAGAACATGGGGTTTACCACCATGAGGCGTTTAGATTGTGTGAAATAAGTTCTACCAAACTAAGCATTCCTCTACTACTCATTGTCTTTTCTTGCTCGGTGGTACGACAGGTTAAAACCATCTTTATTGATTACTTGTAAACCATTTGACCGTACTCTCACTGACATACTGAAAGTGAATCTGCTACTTTTGCATATAGTATAGTAATCGTTATACCTGTGCATGTGTGTGATTCTGAGATCGAGGTGCCATGGGACAGACATCTATACTATAATTTTGCGAATGTCTGAGTGAGTGTCTGTCTGTCACAGCGTTTCTCCTCAGTGGCTGGAGCAATTCACCCTTTGTTAGGCTCCTGGTTGGTCCCTGACTGACCAACCAGCAGGCTCTATCTGCCTTGTCCCGCCCTGGTTCCGCCTTTTTTATGTTGAATTAGCTAAAACATGATTTTTTGAGAAATAAAAACATTTAAAAGCATGCTGATTCACTATGCTGCCACTGAGCAGCTCCAATTGACTGAAACAAAGTTTGAAATTAGAATTGAGCACACAGAATAACAATATGAAGCAACTGAATTAACATGGCAGTGGATGGAATGTCCCACTGAATGTCCCTCCAAGACACAGCAACCAATGGGTGTGGAGAGGGGCAGGACAATGGGCGGGACTTGACAAAGGGTGAATTGATCTGAAATCGCATCACCATAAGCATATGAACACACCTGACATAACTGTGAAGCCCGTTTGTCACTTTCACAAATCGTATGCTGTATATTAGCATTTTTATGGTGTATCTACTATCTATTCTGCATCTAGCATGAGGCACATCTATTCTGCATCTAGCTTGAGGCAAAATGTTTAACCAGCTCTGTGTGTGTGTGTGTGTGTGTGTGTGTGTGTGTGTGTGTGTGTGTGTGTGTGTGTGTGTGTGTGTGTGTGTGTGCAGGCAGCAGAAATGGGAAAAGTACTCACATTCTGTACTCAAGTAAAAGTACAAGTACTTGTGAAAAAAACTACTTTGGTAAAAGTAAAAGTACTCAACTAAAAACTTTACTCAAGTAAAAAGTAAAAAGTACCGTATTTGAAGAGTACTTTTGAAGTAAAAGTAAAAGTATTTTTACCTTATGTTTCTGTGCAAAGCCAATAAATTTGAAGGATATTAAATTGAAGTAGGACTGTCATCTAATGTGTGTGTGTGTGTGTGTGTGTGTGTGTGTGTGTGTGTGTGTGTGTGTGCAGGCAGGCGGGTGTGTGCGCAGGCGGGTGGGCGGGTGGGCTGGGGGGGGGGGAGCCATTAAACGAAACGGGTATTTCTTACATTGATGCTCCTACATATTATCATGCAAGCACCAGTTAAAGTTACTTTCCATCCCTCATATACTGTATGCACAGTGCACATCCCATAACCCACACACTGCACATCATTTTGGAGCTCATGTCTTTGAACGGGTAAGGGCTAGTTAACTCAAAAATGCCAAAATGTTTCATCATGCCTATGAAAGAGACCCCTCCCTTCGTTGTAGCACTCTAGTTATTTCAAATCCCTGCCAATATGGCTTCACTCTGTACTGACTCATAATGCAGTCCAGCCGCTGGGCTGTTTTTCTATTGTTATTTGCCCCCTATGTTCCAAATGATGCAAGTTGTTGCTGTCAGCATTTCCACAGATGAAGATGGTGTCTTTGCATCTAGATTAGGAAGGATTGTCTTCCGTTCTTCTATATTGGAAGGACATTTCTTGCTGTAGGTTTACTCACATACAAACACTGTATCTATAATCTCACAACTTACTACATGCTAGCATAACGATGCATCAACCCTAAGGATAGTTCAAGTGTGCTTTCGGTACAAGCAAGCTCATAAAATGGCGCACTGCGATGCGTTGTGAGCTTGTACCGTAGATGGGCTACCTACCAACTATGATTATGGTTTTACAGCCTTTAAATCCCTTGAGATCTATCACTGTGCAATCAGTGTTTAAGTTCCATCATAGTTTTTGCATCGACATTTGTTATGAAGTGGGCTCATTATGGGAGGCTACTTTAGGGCAGTGGTTCCCAAACTTTTTTTAGCTCATGACCCAAACTAGTGAAAACGGCAGATCTACAAGCTCACAACGCGTTGTTTCGCGCCGTGTTGTGAGCTTGAAGATCGCCTATTTTCACAAAACAATTGTTTTCTAATTCATGAAATTCTTTTTTTTTCTTCTTTTTTTATGAAATTAGTTAGAAACATATACCGTATATATATATATATATACACACAGTATTTTCCGGACTATAAGGCGCACCGGACTATAAGGCGCACTGTCAATGAATGGTCTATTTTTGAACTGTTTTCATAAGGCGCACCGGACTATAAGGCGCACATAATAGACGCTACCGTTGCGTTATGCATCCAACAGATGGAGCTGTGCTAAAGGGAATGTCAATGTCAATGAATGATCGATATATAAGGCGCACTGGACTATAAGGCGCACTGTCGTTTTTTGAGAAAATTAAAGGCTTTTAAGTGCGCCTTATAGTCCGGAAAATACGGGTATATATATATATATATATATATATATATATATATATTTTTTTTATTTTTTTTTATTTTTTTGTCATGAAAATCTTGTATTTTGAAAATGTTTTGAAACAATAATAATTACAAACTAAATGTAGGAAACCAAAAATTAAGGGACCCAGCGTTTGAGAACCAGTGCTTTAGGGCATGTAAGGATAAGAGCACTGCATCAGTAATAGCATGTTAAAACTCTTTAGAGTGAGAGACTCTGAGAGACATTACTGTAATGGCAGGGTCAGACAGGGCAGCCTCCCACCATGCTTCTAGACCCCCAAGGACCTCTTCGTCTCCCCAAGCCCGCCTCTACCATTTTTCCCGACATCAGGGAACCTAATCTCCTTCTGAAAAATACAATAGCGTCTGCACACTAGATAATGCTTCCCATGAACATGCAGTTGTATACCACCAAGTGCCAATTTTACACGTAAAGCTCTATTTCTCATAGAAACATCACACAGAGACTCGCCTTCAAATGCATACTTGGCCAGGTCACCTGGTTCTAACAGGCTTGGATAGATATGTGCATGCATCCATCATATAAAACTTCACTACAGTGCATATAATCTAATAATATACGCAGACAGCACCTTAGTATAGTAACTGTGACTGTGTAACTGTGCATATGAACAACATACAAAGGTTTAATAAAGTCCCTAGAAAGTCGATTATATTATTATCACAAGCAAGATACAAGGTACGAGTAAGCTCCATAGTACCGTTCAATGAGATATGCTTGTCTGTCAGGTCAGAGACTGGGTACAATACTGTACCTAGAGCTTAATCAGAACAACTTGAATATAACGTGACTAGAGGAGGTATGAGCCATCTTAATGTGAAGCAACAAGCAATAAGAAGAAAACAATGTTGCCTCTGCTCATCTAAAAAGTGGTAATTGAATTGAATGGCAATGAACAATTATTACTCAGCAATTGTTGAGAGACAGAGGAAGACAGGGCATATCATAAACATACACACTCGCTCGCGCGCGCGCACACACACACACACACACACACACACACACACACACACACACACACACACACACACACACACACACACACACACACACAATATTGGTGAATCGAGTAGACTGTCCAAGATCCTACACTACTACCTACTTACTTACTTGGGCCTTTAAATTCCCTGAGGAACATAGGCCATCGGTGAAACGCCTCCATCTTCTCCGGTCTTGTGCCCTCTGATCTAGACATTGCCATGACAGCCCCTGCGCCTTCATCCTACTCTACGCTTACATTATATATGTTCACATATATTCACAACATCACTTGTTGGTATAGTGCCAATAATAATAATGTTCATGAGATATCTAGTGTGTGGACTCAACTATTCCGTTTCTCACACGTTCTTCTGCCCAGCACCTAGTATTTATAGTTTGGAACTATAAATAAATATAAAACCTTTTTGCAAGCCTAATCTCCCTCCCCAACCCCTAACCTCCCCCAAACACAAGGAGGACCGAGAGAATAGACCAGGAATGTGGCCGTACCCCTCCTTTTCCCCCTTGTACTTTAATAGCATTATGGTCCCTGTTAACCCTGTTACGAGTTAATGGAACAAATTATTAGCGTAAAGCAGGCCCATGTGAAATAGAACCTCAAGACCGAGGTTAGCCAAACCGACGTGCAGTGAGAAAGACCACTGAAGGATAAGAGCAGTCCTCTTGGCAAATTCCCATGAAATACAGATGGTCTGGGAGTGGGTCCCATCTCTAAACCAGAGGGGGCTTGGAGGGGATGGGGAGTGATTGCCATCTCTGGCTTCCAGGCAGGGTGAGCCACTTTCAGGGTGTGTGAAAGTGATTTGTACTGGGCATTCAATCCCCCATTCTTCACATTTATATTAGTTTTGGACTATTGACAAACTATAGCAGTTTTTTTTCCCCCTTTTCTTTTCTATAAAGCTGCTACATTTACTTTGCCATAATACTACTACTACTACTGCTACTGCTCCCAGTCACCATCATCATCATCATCATCATCATCATCATCATCATCATCATCACCACCACAATGTTTTATATAGCACTTACAGTTTACTAAGTGCTTTATTGAATAAAAGCCACAATGAAATAAATCATATAGCATGAAAATGAGTTGAAACAAGATTACACAACAAGATTATACAACAGTTGGTTCCGATCAGCAATCTGATCGGCCAAGAGCCGTGAGTTATTTGCCCTATCATGATGGCTAGGAGTTGCTTAGCAACACATATAAACATTTCTTCAAACCTTGATACCACACCATAATTCGTCGTATTAAATCAGATATGTATGAAAACTGTGATCGGCTTGTGCCTGCGATCAGAGCCGTGACGTTACATAACACACTCCCCCTCGTCTTCTATTGCTTAATTAGTTAGAGATAAATAATATATGAGATAATAAAGGGTCATGATGAAGGAAAATGAAAGTGACTAAAGGGCAAGACTAAAAGTTTATATAAAAGCCAGTCTGAACAAAGACATTTTCAGGAATAACCTAAGAGATTATACTGATGTAGTCTCGTTCCAAATCTTGCATGTCGGGACTGTCCTGATGGAAAAGGCATAGCCGCATTTATTATTCAACATAGAGAGTGAGCTTTGTCTGAGGATATTCAAATATTCTAAAACTCACATGTAATCAGTGCAGGGATGGGGTGGAGAACATTTATAAGTTAAAACCTGAGTAGCAACATTTTCGATCTACCGGCCAATGTTAATTTCTATAGTTTAAACTGCATATCAAGTGTAGAGCCTTGCTCGACAGATAACTTTACAGTAATGTGTAGTGGCTGAACGGGCATTTCCTGTTCATTTAGATATTATTCATTTGTAAATGTAGACTATTTCTAAACGCTCTATGACAAGTGCTGTTTCAACCTGGTTTCGCAGTGAAATCTGTAAAGAATGATACAAAGAATGGGTCACCAATACCAAGACACCCAAATGGAATTCAGGGGGAAAAAAAACATTGAAGGAGAAATGGCGAGGGTCACACTAAAAAAGGGTCTGTTTACTTGTTTTTAATCATCCATTTTACGCCTTTACAGACCACAAACCTTTTTTGACCATTCAGCCTTCATCAATGTGTCCATCACTGATGAAGGTTGGATGGTCGTGAGTGTTTTGTGGGTTGTAAAGGCATAAAATGGATGAAAACCAGTAAACAGATCCTTTTCTAAGTTTGCCACTCTCCTTTCCTTCTTTTAATGTTGACAATTTAGTTGGACGACACACCAGACGGTCAGAGCGATAAGAGAATTATGTGGGATAATAATATATATATGACAGTTACTCAAATGAATTGAATTGAATAATTTTGATTATAAATGCCTCCTCATTGACCTCATATCATGTTATTTAAAAAAAAAAAACACTTTATTTGATCACTTTTTATCCTGTCCCTACGGTCGCCACTCGCCATTATGGCGTTTTACTTGTAATATATATATAATAATTGTATTCAAATTGTGTGTGATGACTACATTGCATGTAATGCTCATCACAGTGCCCGCAACCGGCTCAAGAAACACTTCACTTATGACCGTAAAACTTCAGTCATTCTTAATTGTCAAGCAGGATGAAAAGGCGGAAGGGTTGTAGGACAAAGTGCACGTAATGTAACTCTAGGAAACAGGCACATAGGACAGGAAGCAGTGATGTCAAGGATTGACTGAGTTTCCTGTCCGACATTCTTATACCCCCCCGGCCCACATGCATACAGGAGGTGGGGAAGGATTCAAGAGAGAGAGAAAAGAGCGAGAGGGATTAGAAATCCGGGGTGTGGATTTGGAGAGAAGGCCGAGAGAGTGAATTGAGTTGAATTGAATTCAGAGAGAGAATGGGGGAGGTTGAAGAAGAAAGGCGACAAAGTAAAAATTATTTGATCTGGTGCAGACACACACACACACACACACACACACACACACACACACACACACACACACACACACACACACACACACACACACACACACACAACAAACACACACGCACTTCATACACGGCACTCATTTCCTTTTCCTCCAATTATTTCAACATCATCCTTCACGGTTCTTGGAATTCGGTCGATGGTGTCCACTAGTGATGTCATACACTTTACAGGCTACTCCGCCCAAGACCCTAACCCCCCACTCTAGTATTTAAGACCCCCCCTCCCCTCCACCTCCCCGCCTCCACATACACACACACATTCCTGCATGGAGGCATGTTTTCAGATTCTGAGGAGAGATATGCAAGGCGTCACCGCCCGTGTCTGCCTTGGCTCTGCGTTATCGTAACTTAACATAATGACAATTTAATTACACAATACGCTCGCGAATCATTGAGGTCTGCGATGGCAGCGTGTTTTAATCAACGGGAACTACAAGGACGTGGGGGTGGCCTATGGGGGTGTTAACCAAAATCTCAATCTGAGTAATGTGTCAACCACGTGAACCACAAGACGAGCAACTATTAAGTTGCAATGCAGCCCGAGGCTGTGTGTTTATGTTATTTTAAACCCTGTATACTCCATTGACCGGATTCCAACCTGGGGTCTATGAAAGACCCCCTCGTCTTTTCCCTTTCCACTAAAATATTTTCACTGAAAATAGCCGTTACGCAAGCTATACAACGCGTCGTATTGAGAGTTGGTAGACACTTGGGGTTCATGTGGTTAAATGCAGGGGTGTCACACCAAATTCTGGGCCCTGGGTACAAGGATTCACTCACATTTTGTGCTTTAACTATTGAAAAATAGCAGATATACAAGCTCACAGCGCGGCACCGAGTGCCGCCCTGCGAGCTTGTAGATCTGCTATTTTTTTTTTTTTGTCAAATAAGTTTTATTGCCAACAGATTATCAACAACAGGATGTATCAGTTATAAGATTAACAATTTTCTGTTTTAGCATATATAAGAAAGAAAGAAAAGGAAAGAGCTGAAAACAACAAGAAATAAAATACAATATGTCATCAAAACAACCCCTTCATACCCTCCCACCCCTACTGCTCAGTGACGAAACGCATAATAGAGAATCAGAATGAATTGTCCAATGGACATGCATTAGAATAAACAGTCTGTTTACACTAACATCATCCTTCTACTCAGGTAACGGACAAGGGGCAGCCAGATCTTATCAAATTGTGCCTGTCTGTCTTTAAGTGAATATCGTATTCTCTCAAGGTGAAGTGTACTAGTCATTTCATTAAGCCAGTGTTTAAATGCAGGTGCTTCCTCTTTTTTCCAATGAGTTAAAATCAGCTTCTTTGCTGTAATCAGACCATATGAAAGGAGATGTCGTTGTGAACTTGTCAAGTTGGAAATGGGGTCTGATGTGCCTAAGATAATTAGTATTGGGTCAGGGTCAATTTGGGTGTCCAGAATATCAGAGAGCGCCTCAAAAATCTTAATCCAATATCTCTGTATTTGAGGACAGTAGATCTGCTATTTTTGAAAATTGTAAGTCCTTCTAAAGTTTTTTCAAAAATGATATGTATTTGGCCACGGACCCCCATCTCAAAACATTTAGTTCCAGGGACCCCCCAGAAGCAAAATGTTAGTTACAGATGTTCGCTTAAAAATATATTCAAAAATTTGCACACATTTTCACAACTTTACAAAAGCTAAAGTATGACATACTAGGGCCCCTCCACCTTGGGCTCCCCTCCTTGTGACGCCCCTGATTAAATGCCTCACTATCCAAGTTCAGGAACATGGAGCGCTCAGATTAAATGCCTCACTATCCAAGTTCAGGAACATGGAGCGCTCAGATGACTCACGTAGAGGAAGCAGTGTGACTCGCTGGCCACTCAGCATAAATTACTGTAGTAGTAGGAAGTGAAGGTGTGTGGCATAGCATGGTGAATGTGCTGTTGAGTGAGAGAAAATATCCACCCGCTTAGTCACTATCAATAATAGCGAGCTTTGCTGGTGTGTCATAACTCATAACCACATTCCTGGCTGGTGAATGACGGTTAAAATGAATAGGGGGCAGGAGGAGGGGTGTCTCACAACATATCCATAGGATTGCAATGCGTCTTTGTTCATGGAACAATATCAAAACTTTGCTTCACATTCATTGTCCGTAACAAACGCTTTTTAGTCAAGTTCTATTGGTCGTATACTCGTATTATTTTGTCCCATCACTGGCAAAATAGATAATAAGCGTGACCTATTATCGTTGTTTAATAGTTTTCATAAATGTAAAGCCAAAGATGCTTTCAGTAGATTCAGTTGGTGGAATGGGGTTATTTTGTCCAGACAGTGGATTCCATGAGTACACTCTGGTGAAGCAGTGCAAAACAGACATAACTCAATTTGCTACTTTGGTTGAACAAAGCAGGCCCTTATGTTTATCTTAATTCTATAAAGGTTATTTTGACAACCCTATTTTTGCATGAAATGAATATCCATCAGCAGTGGTGTAAAGTAACATTTACTTAAATACTGTACTTAAGTACAATTTTGAGGTTTTTGTTTACTTGAGTATTTCCAATTTTCTATACTTTTACTTCTACACCACTACATCTTGGATTCCAATATTGTACTTTTAGTCCACTGAAATTATTTGAAAACTTTAGATACTAGTTACTTTGCAGATATAAATTATAATATTATAAAACATACATTAACCACTTTAGCCTTATTTTATACCTTGGCTATTTGAAAATAATAGCTCTACTGTCTACAAGCTCACGACAAGCTTGTAGATCTGCTATTTAAAAAAAAAACTTTTACTTTTGGTACTTAAAGTACTTTTTGATGCCAAAACTTTCATTATTTTATTCAAGTACATTTTGAATTACGGACTTTTACTTGTTACATTTCTACATTGCAGTATTGATACTTTTACTTAAGTAAAAAATGTACCTTTTCTACCACGAGAGAGATACTTGAAGTGATAGAGTATCTTCTTCCCTTCCCCCACATGTCTTTTTCACTCCTCTTTTTAAAGCCTTGGTGAGACCATGAAGACTTCCATTCATGGCCGTAGACCTTGGTATTCATGACTCCCTCAGTTCACTGAATCTGAAGAAACACACAACAGGAAGCATAGCGGAGTAACGAGAAAATACGATCATTTGTTTTTAATTAAGTTCAAAACTCTGTAGCGCCCTTCTCAAATGGACTCTCTCCCCCATAGCAACCCCCGCTGTCACTTTGATACTTTTGTTTGTGTCACTTTGAATTACAGTTTTTAGTTGCATTATTTTTACTCGCTGTGGAAATGGCTTGTAACCTCAACCATAAACGTTCCATGTTGTAATCTTAGAAGTTCAAATTAGATTGTGTAGAAATGATTTTGTGCTGACAGATTTATCGTTCATACTTGCCAAAATTATTGGAGCACATTTGACAGTTGAGCAGAAATTAATATCTCTTTGTTGTTTGTCATTGATGTAAATACCTTGACTAACTTAGAACTCAAACACACGGGTAAAAGATCTTCTCCCAGGCAGCATTTAATTACTAGTGCTATCAGCCATTTGGGGGCATTCCAGATGGAATTCACACATTCCAGCGTGGACAGTGTCGAAGTGTGAGTCGACTGATTATTCAGGTATTTACCTGAGGACTTATTCACATTCCTCCCTATAGTCTCTCCATTTCTCCAGACAAAAGCTGATTTAAATGTGTCTGTATTGACTTATACTTGAGAATGGTCTATTAGCATTCACAGCTGGGGGACAAAGACAGGCAGGCAGCAGCGTGTGGGCACCCATGGTGTTGTAGGTTGTAAACTGTTGTAGTCCTTCTGATAGAACTCTAGGTCAGTTGGGAAATTGTTGTTATGGTGTTTTGTGACACGTTTGTGGCATTTTGCAGTTCAAGAAGAGTAGTTGATCACCCTCCTAACGTAGGGTGATGGTGATCATGTTTTCAAACAGCCATAACAACTTAAATCAGCACTTCACCCATTTTTAACCTTATCTTCATCTAATTGGTCCTGACTGATGCTCATTATAAGATGGCACCATTTCTGTCTACTCACTGTGGCTCAGAGGAGGGCTGTGGACAGTTCAGAAACCTGCCTACCAGTGACATTATCAATTGGGATTCCAATAGGAACTACAGCCTTTCGCTACCTCGACAGTTAGCATGCTGAAATAGAAGCCATATTGTTCTTACATTCATGAAAAAAATAAAACAAAAGAAGTTTGAAACCTTGACCAAACCTGCCGTTTTGATTTGGTTTCATCTTATAATGAGCATGAGGAGCAAATATATGAACTTTAGTTGAAAATGGATGAAGTGATATGTTAAGCCCTATTTAAAAAAAACAGCGAAAATAGCCAATCTACAATCTCAACATGATGTGATTCGTTGTGAGCTTGTTGATCTGTTATTTCAGCTATTATTTTCCTCCTTTAATGACATGCCCAAAATAGGGATGCCAGCTTGAATGTGGTTAAATGATCGCACACGTAAATGCATGTGCACGATCATGCACGCATGTTGCATTCATGCACACGCATGCACACCATAGGCGATTTCATTCGATTATTTTATTTTTATTATTTGGGCTCAGCACACCTAGTGACTGCACCTCTCAATAGAACAGAACACGATAAACATTTATGTAAGCTCTTAAAATGAATACAGTTATTGTGGTGAAAACCGTCCGCAAATGTTGAAATGTTAGTGTTTTACAGATATTTAGGACTCGGCCTGAAACCAGGAGAATACAGATTAAACCTGGACATCTGATCACTGTACTCTAACCAGAACACCAGTGGTGTAAAGTAACTCAGTACATATACTCAAGTAATGTACTTAAGTACAATTTTGAGGTATTTGTTCTTTACTTGAGTATTTCCAATTTCCAATATTTTTACTTCTACTCCACCACATCTCGGATCCAAATATTGTACTTTTACTCCACTACATTTATTTGAAAACGTTACTAGTTACTTGGCAGAAGTAGTCTACATTTTAAAACATACATAAACCAATTTAGCCCGTTGTGAGCTTGTAGATCTGCTATTCTCAAACATTTTGTACTTTTATTTTTGGTATGTTAAGTACCTATGAGAGTGGATTCCCCATTCCGCCAATGTATTTCAATGAGAATGGAGCGTTTTTTTGCAGAAATCCTCTACTGGCATGAAACCGCTCCATTCTCATTGAAATGCATTGGCTGAATGGGGAATCCACTCTCATAGGTGTTTCTACATTGCAGTATTGACACTTTTACTTAAGTAAAACATTTGAGTACTTTTTCCACCACTGCTGAACACAGAAAAATGCAGAAACTCTGAAGAATGAAAGAAAGAAAGCAAGAGAGAGAGAGAGAGAACGAAATAAAGCAAGAAAGAAACGAAACGAAACGAAAGAAACGAAAAGAAAAGAAAAACATAAAAGTCCCTTAGGCTTCCTAGCCCAGTGCGTTCCCTCTGTGGTCGGCCTCTGTCAACATTCCACTGTATGAGCGGTGACATGAGCCATGAGATACGGGGGTGAGTCCTGCTGTGTCTCCTGAGACAGGGAGTGGGTGAAAAGAGAAACTGGGGCCCCCAAGACCAGCGTTTTTCCATTCACTTTTCTAGACTGTTTTTTGAGGACACACGGGGTAGTAGGGGGACAACCCCCCCCCCCCAACCCCAATGAGATCTGTCTTTAATAAGGGATCACCTAGACACCGACCACCACCCAGCATTCCTACACCCCCGGCCTGAGTGCGTTTATGTGCGTGCATTATTTTGTGTGTGCGTGTGTGTGTGTGTGTGTGTGTGTGTGTGTGTGTGTGTGTGTGTGTGTGTGTGTGTGTGGGTTTATGTGTGAGAGAGGGGAAAGAGAGAGAGAGAGAGAGAGAGAGATGGGGGTCGTCTAGCTTGCACGGGGTTTGAACACACACAATGTATGGGGAAGATTTGGGGGGAGACGAGGGAAGACTGGGGGTGGCGAAGGGGAGCTATAGGGAGTCGAGAGAGCAGTCATTTCCCTGAAAGATCACATGATGAGCCATCCCCGGGACGGAGCGGAGGCAGAGAGGAGAGAGAGAAAAGAGAGGAGCGGGGGAGAGGGAGGCTGAATATGGGGAGGGAGGGAGGGAGGGAGGGGGGGGGATAAAGGAAAACTCATTCAGAACAGCTGAAAGAAAAGGGGAGGAGGTGGGAGGGAGAGGGGTGGTGGGGGTGGTCTTAACATGACATGCGTGTCAGTCTGTTGAAATGTGCACGTAGCCCACTATTTCTCCTCATACCGACTGTGAAGCGCTGACTGCCTGCCTGGTGCTGCCTGCAAGAGAGAGAGAGAACCTGGGACACAGAAGGACACTAAGAGGGAACCAACTTGGACAAGCACACACTCTCTAGGTTTCACTGAGAGTACAGGCAGAGAACTGAAACAATATATAGTGACTGGAGACATTTATATTTTTAATTTTTGGAAACTTTTTTTACCCCCCAAAAAGTTATAGGATCTATTTTTGATACTTTATTTTTGTATATATATATTTTTTTTGGAGGAAAGCGTTTGGGAGTTTTACCAATGCTTGGAACAATTACACTAACAGGTAAGATTTTGTGGCACTGTGATTTTGAGTGGATTTGGTTAGAGTAGAGGTGGTTCTACCCTGAGTGATTTGACTTTAGACCTCAATGCACTAATTAATTAATTAATTAATTAATTAATTAAATGTTATACACTGTATAGGATTTATTCATTTACCTGATTTAGGACAAAACAAAGCTTGATTTGGTGTATGCTTCCAGTAAATGTTCTAGGTAAACATGCAAGTTGCATCAAAGTTGTGGTTTCTCCCTAGACAGTGGAGTGTAGCCAAAGGCATTGTTGTCTTGAGGGTGTGGTTAGCATTGTGGCTTGAAGTTGTCCTGGCTGGCAAGGACTAGTGATGGTGACCATTTAAAACTTTTAGAACTTCAGGATTTACACTGTAATAACATTGCTCTCTTCTATCAACTGTTCTACATGTTTTTATTTTTTTATATTATTATTCTATAATTATTAAATATAAGTTTACTTTAGTTTGAACGTGGCTTACTCGGTTGCTTTCATAGTCTGTGTTTTGAACTATAGCTTTCAGCAATACTGATGCAGTGTGTCATGGTTTATAGACTTTCTTTTATATTTCCTAGACAACTTGTTCTTCCTGTAGTTCACTTTCACGTTCATTCTAAGGTCAAGACATTGGCGGTGATGTTGCTATTGTGATTATGCCCAGTCCAGTTCCCCCCAAACCCCCATCCCATAGGGCCACATATCTCCTCGGTGGGAAAAGAATGTCACACATGACATGACAACTGCTAGTCATAAATACACAGAAACGTTATTTGGGGAAATATTTTCAAAGCCTGTTTTTAGCCCACACCCCACCATCTGGGTCTGATCTGCATGTCCCTTCTTCATGTGAAGTATTTCAATTAGATGAAGTGGGATCTGAACTCCCAATGGGGTTATTCAGCTTAGCCACAGAGGATGGGGAGGGAGGAGGATAGGGGTCTTTGGAATTAATTACATGCCAGGGCTGATTCCTCTGTGGGACGTAATAACCAAGAGTGATGGTTTTTAACGCAAGCAGGGCCGGAATGTTTCGCTTTACACGTGAATCCATAGATTTGCATTCCATATATTTGATTTGCGGGAACAAGCAATGACATTAACATTGTGTTTACCATCTTGTGCTAAAAACAATATGCGGTGACAGACTATGCCAGCTGATAAGAGAAGAAGGCAAATGGTGGGACAATGGATGTTGGGTGATGGGTCTGATTGGTGACATCTAGGGGCTCTCGGAGACAGAGGGGCCACACCTATAGATGGGAAAGAGGTTGGGGGTAGGGAGGGGCTGTTGGCCTCAATCTAGGCTTCACAGGGGGGCTCTGTAACCCTAGACTCTCTTAACTGACTTCTTTTGTTTATTTGGTTTCTGCCACAGACAATAGTAATTGGAGCAAGGATTTGCATAATATTTGACCGATTACTTTTGTAGTAGTGTTTGTAGAATAGCAGCCATTCTGCGTTCGGCCATTACTCTCTGCCCCTGCCCCCCATCCTTTCTCGTCAAGATACATCTCTCTGTCTCACACACACACACACACACACACACACACACACACACACACACACACACACACACACACACACACACACACACACACACACACACACACACACACACACACACACACACACAGTACTCATTTCTGGAACAGCCACAACAGAAAGCCTATCAGATTCCCCATCTCACTAGAGACACTGGGGAGTAATGATAGATTTACAACAAGTGGTTGATGGTTGATGGCTACAGAGATGCTTTTTAATATGAGTGCAAAGTCTTACAATGCGCACGCACACACAAATGAACACAGTATTACACTATACACACAGGCAATGCCTGTCTCCAGCAGAGAGAAGCATTTAAAGAATGAGTGAGTGTCAGAGAACATTCAGCCTTGGGGCAGGCATCAATTCCCCTCAACTCTGCCCTCACAACTCCTGCCCCTTCATCTCTTCAGTGTCCCCTCCTCAGCCCCTTTAGCCTCACCCCTCACATTCCACCCTGTACAGTCATTACTCAAGACACCCCCCCCCCCCCCCCCAGTTACACTCAACCCTTGGAGATCCCTACCCCCGTCCCACAAGCCCTCAACCCCTAACCCGCCCGAAACAAAGTTAAGAGTTGTGTGTGCCTATTAAGAAAGAAAAAGAACAGTCCGGAAAACGAGGATCAAAAAGAGTCGGCAGACGCCGGCACTCTGTTAAATCAACATGGTTCCAGTTTTATTATCTGTATAGATACTCATGGCCTAGTCTGGCCCAGTTGCAGCCCCCACCCCCTGCTTACAGTCCTGATGGGCTTCACTGGAAGCAGCTTCGCCTAGCCGTATGGGGAGCCAATGTAATTGCATACATTTACAATAATTTGCTGCTGAGGTGTCGCTGAGCTTGTACTCTGTCAAACAAATTTTGAGGTTAGGTTTCATATTAGATGGCCCGGCGTGGTTTTTATGTGATCGTTGCAGTGACTGTCTTGACTTGTTTGCTTAACAATAGTGTGGCTCAACAATGTAACGACTACCCTAACAATAACAACTATGTGAGAGTAACACCCACCCCTACACACAATACAGCTGTGACCCCCATTAAATAACCCCTTCCCCAATGCCAAGGATATGGAGAATGACTAGGCCTGGCCTACCTCTTATAAACTGTAGTAATTTTAAATGTTGTTATCAAGCAGTTGTGGGAGTAAAAACAATGCTACTCTCCATTGACTCTCCATAGTTTTTACATTTCTTTGGCACTATGATGCTTGTAGACAATAAGAAATTTGACCCCCCACCCCCACATCCTTATTTTCTAAGACCAGAGAGGTTTAGAGATCTATTGTGTTTGCCTTGGGAAGGGGGTGGGTTCTCGTCCATCCTGCTGTGGTGGAATTTGGGTCAAGGGGATTGGGAAGAAGAACTTGTATTGAAAAGGGTCAGAGGCCCATATTTTGATTCGTGGTCAGAATGTCGCTGTAACGGCAGAGAGACAAATAAACTCCTCTGTCTGTTTTCTCCTTCCTGTTGCATGCTGTCGGATTCCACGTTGTGTTTAGAGCATCCTAAAATAATTCACCCCAACTAGGAGTGCGCAACATAGCTGACATTCCTTGAGTCAAATCCATACATAAAAATTGTTTTGGTGTATTGAGCCATACCAACAATAGACACATAGCACTTTGTACTGGACAGATTTAGCATGAGACACGACTGTGCTTTGTTTTGTTTTTTCATTGGTCAGGCATGTTATTTTAACCCATGAATGAGACAGGGGTTTTGCTTCTTTTCGAAACCACGATATCCTAAGAATGCCGGGCCACCGTGCAGAGTTCCACATCTGTAATTTAGAGGGGATGTGGACAAGCTGTGAGGATAAACTCTCCATGGTGCACAGTATTGTATTTTGGTGTGTGAAGCAGGAACATTATTTTCTAAGGGTGGGATTGAGTGTGTGTCAGGGATAGAGCATGTGTGCATTCTTTGCTTGTGATTGACAGGGGCAGAGAAAAAAAAGGGGCGGGGGTCCCTTAGTGCATTGAGGATATGAGCATATGTGTATGGTTAAGTGTGTGTGTGTGTGTGTGTGTGTGTGTGTGTGTGTGTGTGTGTGCGTGCGTGCGTGCGTGTGTGTGTGTGTGTGTGTGCGTGTGCGTGCGCCATGTGTGTGTGTTACCGTGTCTGGCTGTGTAGGTAAGCTGATATCCATGCCTTAAAAAGCTGGGAATTTGTTTTGAGAGTCGAAGGGTTGGTTGAAGATCCTGAGAGAAAAAGCTTTCGCCACCAGATGTGAGCTTTTCCTTGCTACAGTAAGATGTCAAGAAAGATGGGAATATGAAGAACAGAGAGAAAGAGAGAGAGAGAGAGAGAGAGAGAGAGAGAGAGGGGAAAAAGAAAGAGATGAGTGAATATGGTGCTTGTGAAATCGTAGCCCCCTACCATGCCCTTCCAGTCAAATCACCGATTGACATTGCAGGGATTTTGGGCACTGTGCATGTATGTGTAGCAGTGCCTGTGGGTGGCAGGTTTTTTTCTTATCTCAGCTGTCAGTATTACATCTGATCTCATTTGCCACCAACAAGAAATGTCTCACAGCGATACAGCCAAGCAATTATAATGAAACAGCACCCTAGTCTAAATGTCTGCTCACACTCAGTGTTTTAATCCATCTTTAACTGGCAATAGGGTTTCTTTCATTGTGCAACAGTTTGTGCAAAGCCAAGCCTTAAGGGGGTTCTCTCTGCTATTTATTCGTGTCAATGTCTAAGCTATTATTTTCTGGCATTGTTACACAGAATAGGATTGGCTGGAACACATTTCAATCTGATTGCAATTATGTAGTCATATGCTTGTTTAAATCAACTTAAAGGGTCAGGGTCTCTCAGCTGTTCCATGGGGGTGGGGGGGGGGTCATTTGCCATTTGAAGACTGTCTAAGCATAATAAGCATTAGAGTGCTGGATATGCAACAACTAGGGATGAAAGACATTTCATTTTTGGTTGACTGAATTCATATATTCTCAGTATACAGTATAAGCTGACCTTGGAATTCTTTCTCTCTTTCTTTCTCATTTCAGTTGGCCAGACAGAAAGCGTATCAGCTGCTCCAAAGGAGGGGGCTGCAGAGACCATGGGCACCATCCAGGATGAAGTGGCCCCTCAGGTGAATGGAGAGAAGGAACAGAAAGAGTGTCCCAACGGCAGCGAGATCACGGCTGTCGAGGAGAAGGCGGCTGAGCAGAAGCCGAGCGAGACGAACGAGGTGGGCTTCAAGAAGATCTTCCGCTTCGCCGGGTTCAAGTTCACGCTGAAGAAAGACAAGAGTGAGGAGAAGAACCCCGTGAAGCTGCTGACAGTCAAAGACAAGGAGGAAGAGGCGGTCAGCAAGGCTGAAACGGCAGAGGAAGCCACCACTGCAGGAGAGGAGGTCACGGCCAAAGAGACGGAGGTTGAGACAGAGGTTAAAGTCACTGAGGCCACTGAGGAAGCTGCAACCTCCGAAGTCCCAGCAGAGGAAGCTACAGCTACTGATGCTGAAGCCAAGGACAAAGTAGATCAGGAGAGCAGTCCCCCTCCCCCAGAGGCTGAAAGCAGTCCCCCTCCCCCAGAGGCCGAGAGCAATCCACCACCCCCAGAAGTAGAGAGCAGTCCAGCACCCGCAGAGGAAGAGAGCAGCCCAGCACCCCCAGAAGCAGAGAGCAGTCCAGCACCCGCAGAGGAAGAGAGCAGCCCAGCACCCGCCGAGGAAGAGAGCAGCCCAGCACCCACCGAGGAAGAGAGCAGCCCAGCACCTGCAGAGGTAGAGAGCAGCCCAGCAGCAGAGGAGGGCGAGAGCAGCACAGCAGCCCCGGATGCCGAGAGCAGTCCACCATCCGAAGAGGCCAAGATCAGTCCACCAGTTCATGAGATCATACTGTCCCCCTTCAGGAAGCTTTTCACAGGAGGACTCTTCTCTAACCTGCGGAAGAAGAACAGCATCAAGTCCAAAGAGGAGGACGAGAAGGAAAAAGAGGCTGAAGGAGAAACGGCAGAGGCAGGGGAGACTGCTCAGGCTGAGACGGTCGAGGCACAGCAAGAGGAGGCTAAAGAGGAGCCACCAACAACCACTCCTGAGGAGGTGAAACCAGAGTCCACTCCAGAGGCTGAGGTTGCTGAGGTGACCCCGCCCCCTGCAGCAGATAATACTGATGAGCCCAAACCAGCAGAGGAGGCAGAAACTGCACCAGAGGAAGAGATTGCTTCAGCAGAGGTGGTCACCGAAGCTGAGATACTGTCATCGCAGGAGAAGACCAAGGCACAGGGAAGCCCCCTAAAGAAACTCTTCACTGGAGCTGGCTTGAAGAAGCTTTCCACCAAGAAATCTAAGCCCAAGAAAGATGCTGAATCCAAGCTTACTGAGTCCGGGGAGCAAACTGCCGATCAGCTTCAAGCCTCCACTGAGTCTGCAGAATGCCAAAAGCCAGACAGCGGAGCCTCATCTCCAGAAGAGTCAGGGGAGCATGTCATCGCGGAGGATGCCCTCCCGGTGGAGCAAAACCAAGAAGTTGAGGGAGAAGTCGCACAGAAAAAAGAAGGCATCATTCCCTGGTCCTCCTTCAAAAAACTGGTTACACCCAAGAGGCGTGTAAAGAAATCTTCTGACAGTGAAGATGAGGCTACAACTGAGAAGGTGGAGAAGCCAGTGAAATCAGCCACCCTTTCCTCTACAGAGAGTGCTGTTTTCGCAGACAAATGCAACGAGGAAGAGGCTAAGGAGGAAAAGGAAGATAAGCCCACCGAGGAGGAGCCGAAGACAGAAAACACAGAGAAACTGGAGGGCAGCACCGAGGAGTCCAGAAAGAAAATGGACACCTCTGTCTCCTGGGAGGCTCTGATGTGCATGGGCGGGGCCAAGAAACGGACCAGGAAGACCTCTGACTCTGACGATGACGAGACCAAGATTGAAGAGGAGACACCGGCAGCAGAAGGAGGAGAGGAGCCAGAGATTAAACCTACAGAGACTGCCGAGGTTACCACCCAAGAGACTGACACTGAAGGTGCTGAAGGTGAAGTAGTGGCTGAACCTGAACCTGTGAGCACCCCCCCTGAAAGGGAAACTGCTTGGACCATACTGAAACGTTTCGTCATGCCAAAGATTAAGGCTAAAACCGATGAGAAGACAGAGGAAACCCCAGAACAAGCTGTCTCAGAAACTGAAGTGCCCAAAGAGGAGTCCTCATTCTCCTTCAGAAAATTCCTCCATGGCCGCAGGAAGAAGAAGGTTGAGAAGCAGTCTTCCACTGAAGTGGAGGAGGATTCTGACACCCCAGCTGTGGTTCCCCTCTCCGAGTATGACGCTGAGCCAGCCAAGAATGAAGAAGAGCCACCAGTCGAAGCAGAAATAACCCAGACTAAAGTGTCAGCCGAGGACAGGTCCCCTTCATGGATCCCAGCCACTGTAGAGGATGATGATAAGCAGCTTAGTGACATCCCAGAAGAGGCAGAAAATGCTGCCACACCCAAGTCTGCTGACACCACCATTGCAGAGGATGTCATTGAAGAACAGGCACTGTCCACTGCAGAAGTCAAGTCCCAGCCTGAAGTCACAGTGTCGACAGTGACCACACCTATTCCTGAGGGACCCATGTCAGAAACTGCCACGGTGGTTATTGAAGGTATTGCAGATCAAGTCAGTGTGATCCCTTGCCAGACCTCTGTGACTGTTGAAGATGCACCCATAGGCTTGGCTGCTGCTGAAACAGAGCATGAATTGCCTATTGAGCATGCTATCTCTTTGAAGACAAAGTCCACCCTGGAGTCACATTCTAAGGAGGAGGCCGTAGCCATCTGTACTGGCCTAGGGACCAAGGAGATTGCCAAAGTGGCTCTAGAGAAGCCTGTGGATGCCACTTTAGAGTGTGCGGTTGAGACCACTGATGCCGTGTGCACATTGCTTTCAGTTCAAGAAAAGCCACTACAAAGTGAAGAGGCTATTGCCGCCGCAGAAGTGCCAATGTTTGTGGCTCAAGTGCATCAAGTAGAATCCAGCGAGTTCAACCCTGCTGTTGAGAAACCAGAGATTGAAATTCCTGAAATTCAAACTGCCACTGAGATGGAAGAACCTAACATTGAGATTGTCACAGTTGTCAACTCTCTGCCTCAGCAGTCCGAATCTGTGCTGCCATCAGAGCCGAGTGAGAACTCTCCCAAAGTTGCCATTGTAGATGCCATTATACCAACCATTGAAGCCATCATCTGCACTGAGAGTGTAGAAGTTACTGAACCAGGCGTGGAAACCAAGGAAATAGAAGTGGGCCTGGAGCAAGTTGCTGCCACTGAAGAACACGCTCCACTGGAAGAGATGGCTCAGGCTGTTTCCGAAGAGATCATTTCAGCCATATCAGACACCTTGAAGAACACCACAACTGAGGTCTCTGAGCCAGCCATTGCTGTTGTTGTCCCTGCTGAAGAGGTTGCTGTTATCCAGGAGACAGTGGTCCAAGTCGCCCCTCTCAGTGCAAATGTGGAACAACTGGAGACCACGGTTGAGACAGTATTGGAAAAAATCCCAATCTCAGAGCCCGTTGGCGATGAACCAATCCAAGTGCAGGAAACCATGGCGGTGTGTGCAACCGTGGTTGAGAGTGCGGTGACTGATATCATTGTTGCAGCCACGTCTGAAGTCAGCACCTCTGTTATTGAACACAGTGTGGTGGATGCTGAGCCAGAGGTTGAGCAGGCTAATGCCGCCATTGAGGAACAAAGCATGGTTATTGCCCAGGCTGTCATCATGAATGCCTTGGATGAGGTGAAGGAAGCTGAGCCTGAAGCCAAGCCTACTACCCCCACAGCCGATATCCAATCACCTGAACCAGAGCCTGCTACCCCCACAGCCGACGTCCAATCACCTGAAGCCGAGCCTACTACCCTCACAGCCGACGTCCAATCACCTGAAGCCGAGCCTACTGCCCCCACAGCCGACGTCCAATCACCTGAAGCCGAGCCTACCCCCGACGTCCAATCACCTGAAGCCGAGCCTACCCCCGACGTCCAATCACCTGAAGCCGAGCCTACTACCCTCACAGCCGACGTCCAATCACCTACTACCCCAACAGCCGATGTCCCATCACCAGTCCAGGCTGTGTCAACAACAGAAGAGCATGTTGAGCTAGAAGAGAAGCCTGTTATCACTGACACCCCTGTTCCCGTCATCCATGAAACCCCAGCACCAGTTGAAACGCCACCCCGACCACTTAATGTTGCCGTGCAAGTCATTGACTCAGTTGCGGTTGAGGTCACAGAGAGCATCGTTGCTCCAACAGATGAGATTAAACCAGCAGAAGGATTAAAGGAAGCCGTGGAAGTAGAAGAAAGTGAAGCGATTGTTTTGGCCGAAGAAGTAGTAGAACTGAATACAGAAAGTCAGCCAAGTGGAAATCTTGAAGAGGAACAGAGCAAAGTTGTACCAGAAGATGTCAAGGAAACAAGTGAGGAAGTGATTCCGGAACCAGAGGTAACTAAGACAGAGACCCCAACAGAGGAGAAGAAAGAAGAAATTCCTGAGATCCATATGCCAGCCCAGGCTGTCCTGCCCCAGGTTGTCCTGCAGGCAGCGCACATGGTGGAAACTCCCATGGTTGAGGAAGATACTGTGGTGGAGTTTGACAGCAATGGCCCCGTGAATGACACGGCACCAGCCAAAGAAGCCGACGTGAACGCTGACAGCTCCTGTGATCAGAAACCAGTGTCAGACCAGATTCCAACACTGCTGGAGGAGTCCCAAACGAATGCTTCAACGGAGCTGGCCACTTCCAGTCAAGAGGCCCCGGTTGAAGCGACAGCTACCAGCCCAGCCGAGATGGAGACGGTATCGTCATCGGGGAAATGTGCAGAGGTGATGGCGCAGGTGATCGAAGTTATTGAGGAGGCAGTGAAGGAGATTGAACCCATCTCCACAGAGCTCACAGCAGCATCATGAGCAGGTGAGACTACTAGACTGATAATAACCTTTTCATTGGAGTTTACACAATTATGTCATTAATAACTGGAAATATTTGTATACGGTATTATTTTAACCAATATAATATTGATAATATAATAAAAGGGTAATCGAAAAGAGAAACAAGGAACATTTTGAAAAAATCTTTTCCAAATTCCTTCTATCATCCAATCTTCTCATGGTGGCTTTTTTAAAACATCAATGGGCCCTACTTTTATTAGGGGGGGAAGGGAGAGGATTTGCCCGCTAGCCAGATGAAAAAGCTTTTGTTCGGGCTACGAGTAACCGGGGGACCTTTGATATCAAAGCTGGAATGCCGCCGTTGACCCCTGCTTTGTAGGCTGGGGTCTTGAAGGGAAGCAGTGTGTGAGGGGCAGATGAACTTGTGCTGACAGACTGATTATGATTCCGCCTCTCCCTCCTCTTCGCCTTCCACAAGGGACTCGATATGGAGTCAAGGAAGCATGTCAGAGCACACATTTGGCAGATTTAATTACAGTGACTCAAAGAACTCAAGTTCTATTTTGTTGCTCTGCTGAATTATATTTCTATATGTATAGTCATGCTCATACTACCATTACGCTACACCCTGCATTTAAAAAAAGTAATACGTCTGAAGATGTTAATATATACTGTTTAATATATATTTCATACAGAAATGTATAGTTATTTGAGCTGCACAGTAGGGTATACTGTACAGAGTATACCGTATACGGTATAGCAGTGGCCGTGGTTTACTGGTGCCACAAAAAAATGGCCATTCATTTTTACCCATAGAGATTTACAAAAATATTTATATCAATTATTTTAAGCCTAGAATCAAGACATCCAGGATCCTGGTGAATCTTGACCATAAAACCTTTGATTCTGTGAAAAGAAAAAAATAGAAACCGTTAAACAAAATGTATTTATTAAATGTAGTATATTTTATAATTAAATATTCAAATATTTATGGTTTTATGGTATATAAATATTTGTATAAATCTCTATGGGAAAAATGAATGGCTGATTTTTTTAAATGGCACCAGTAAACAACGCCCACTGCTATGTCCTATTGGGCGTGGTTGGGTTTAATGTGTAATGAGCAGCAGTGCTGCTCTGCAGCAGAGAGATGACGAGAGCAGGGGGAGCTGAGTGAGGTACAGTAGCAGTGGTGCAGCAGCAGCCTTCTCCTAGACTAGTCATCTATTGCTGAGTCATGCAAATAAACCTGTAAGGATGTAGAGGGTAAAGAAAGAAGGTTAAACAAAAATGCGATAAACGACAGAACTATAAGGATGTAGGAGATATTTTTATCCTTTAAAAAACCCCAGAAAATGTCTTTGCTTTATCCTTATCCAACACATAATGGAACAAACAGTTGGTCACCTATACCAAAAATGTCTTGTTTTGTGAACATTCACTGAATTGCCCCATGTATTTCTGTTTGGACTAATTTCAGATTTTACTCCACAGTTTCCCGAGGAGCAAGACTGATGCCTGGGAGACAAAATGTCTGGACCAGGAAGCAAGTGATGAGAGAGAGAGAGCGCGAGAGAGCGCGAGAGAGAGAGGTTGTTCTGGGGAAAACACACTGAGACTGGGCTCCGCCCCCCACCCTGCTCAGAGGGACTGATTGAGCGACAACTCCACCCCTCTCTCCTACACCACCACCCCCTCCCCTCTTCGTCCTGCAGCAACAGCCCCCGTCCCACAAAAGTGACATCCCTCGTCCTCCACAGTAGACACACATGAGGGGCGAAGCTAGACCAACCGTACCTCCCGACCCCAGACCCCTACCGTCCCAAACCCTGCTCACACACACACACACACACACACACACACACACACACACACACACACACACGCACACGCACACACACGTGCACATCATCCATCACTGTTCTATTCCTCAGAGGCATCCCATCTGGCTTGTAATCAATGTGATGCACGTCTGCTGTCTTAATGACCTTCCATTGCCGGTGTTACTGTGGCAGGAGTCTGTATACAGGGGGAGAGAGAGAGATTGAAAGAGAGAGATTGAGTGTGTGTGTGTGTGTGTGTGTGTGTGTGTGTGTGTGTGTGTGTGTGTGTGTGTGTGTGTGTGTGTGTGTGTGTGTGTGTGTGTGTGTGTGTGTGTGCGCGCGCGTGTGCGTGTGAGAGAGAGTATGTGTGCAGCTGAAGAGTTGGAGGATTATTATCTTGTATATTGTATTTATATCTTAAGTATTCTCTTGTCTGCCCCTTACCTCCAATATTTCTTTTTTGTTTGTTTGTTTCTCTATTCCTGATTGTACGGAATTTGATGTCTTTTTTTTATACTTGAGTAAAAGGCTGTGACTCACCAGGCAAAATATTACCATAGAATTTCTGTCTGGGCAAGAGGGACAATTATGCCTTAAACGTGGCCCAGTGTATAGCAACCCCCAAGACTCAAATTTAAACACTTATTTCAGAGATTCTAAACAAAGTCACGGTACTGATGTGATTCCAACGAGCGCATGATAACACAACTTACACAATGAAACCCTCAGTGTCATTTGAACTCAGGCTCTCAGAGTTACATTTAAAATGAGGATTTTTACTGTGGGCAAGGACAGGGGCTATGGTGATATGTACAGTAAGAGACGTGCACCACTTTGTTTGACTGTCTAACCGCAACTGTATTTTGCCTCGTTTCTCCACCCTAGCAAAAGACTTTCCACTCAATGCACAGCAAAATCCTTCAGTGTTAATTTACTTGAAAGTATACAAATGTTACCAAATGGACCTGTAAGGGTTACAGGTCCATTTGGTTACATTTGTACACTCTCTGAGTTTGAAATGGATAAATTAATACTGAGGACTTTACTGTGTGTAGATGGGGGGGACATCACTGCCTGTTGTACTGTGAAAAAGTATTGTTACTCAAGTATGAGTTTCATGTAGAGATACAATAAAATACTATTCTTTCATCCTGATTTGATGTGGGAGAACTATTTGGTCAGAATCAGTTGAATGAGTGGTTATGTGTATTTAATATGAGTTCTATAGGTAAGATCTTACATGTGATAGAAACCTTTACATGTCATGTTCTCAATGATAGATGACCATGCCTTTGATGGTTTCACTTGCATAGTGGTGGTGTACAGCACTTCAATGGGATCAAACTGCTTGGCAATACTGTAGGTCTGCAACTCTGGGTGGAAAGAAAGTATGCTAGCACCCTCTGTTGTCTGGTATGAGAAGTACACCATTCAGTCAGTATTTCACTGTTGTTCTTTGTTTGTTTTTTACACTCATGTATGCATTTGTTTTCATAGATATCTGGTGCATTTTATGGTATTGGAAACTACTTGTGTTTTCCACTCAGAGATTATCACCAAACTGACACCAGGGAGGATTGAGATAGCACAAACACTCAGACATTGCATGGTACCAGACAAAAATACAATCACCCTTTTTGTCTTATTCTAGAAAATAAAGCAAGTTAGGCAGTTATGGTTTATGTGGCTCATAGGATGAGAGTCCAGTTAACCTAAAAAAAACTCAATTCGCTTTGATTGACTTATACAATTTTAACAGTTCATGAGGTTGGAGTGTTTTGTTTAGGAGATTTAGAAAAAAGAAAACTGCAGGTATCAATTTTGTTTGAACAGACAAATAAAAGTTCTCTGTTTATAGGCTACTGGTATGTTTTGTTGTTTCTGACAACATTTGGCTAATGCACATTGTAAATCGAGGTAAAATCACCCAAATATGCTCACTTAAAGCCCCTATGTACATGTCAAAATGCAGCTCTATACATTTTTTGCTAAGCTGTATGACAAAACCTGACAGATCAAGGAAGTGTATGCCATGTCTGGCCAACTTCACTAAATGTTGACTGTACTATGGGTGTGTCACATCCAAAATGTTAGTTTATTGTAAAATAAAAAGGTAAAAAAAATGCAGGATTAAATTAAGAAGGCTATTGCTTATGCTGCTTAGTCTAGTAGTGCATTTGGCTGAGACACATGCCCATCTTCAGTCTTCCAGCATTCTTTTTGTAACAGCTGACTCTGACTGTGAGTGAGCCTGGTAACATTTGTACAGATTGTATACCTATGTACTTAAAAAATCATATTGTTGTAATAATAACAAATAACATATACGCATTTAGCACATTATATGTGTAGCATGGACTAAATTCTGTCTTTTATATTGTCCGAGCTGTTAATAGTAAGAAAACGTACAAAAACTTGTCTATATTTCGTTCAAAATAAAGCTAGCAAAATGAATGCTTGTGTTTACAGTTATTCATTCATGAATTTGTTTTCACAACAAACTAGACATTGAGTTCAAGTAAATGTGATTGTATTTGTTTTTTTATTATTAATACTGTGGGGCCCCAGTAGGCTATTAATCATCAGAAGTAATATGACCCAGTGGGCTATCCTTGGGGCTATCCTTATTCCTTATTTTTTGTCTTCTTTTCAAAAGAAATCCAAAATGCAACATTCAATGTATGCTTTTTGATCGGTGTAATAATCAGGGAGATTGTGATTAGGTGCAAATGTTTCAGGTCAGAGGAAGGAGAACTCATCACTACAGGTTTATTTTATGAGATTATGGATCTAATTAACGACTTTGCTTGCACATAGTCAATAATAGGTTATCTAATGCTTATGTTGCTATGTATGTTGTTGTGTTGTTGAGCTCATATCTAAACCCACTGCTGAATGACAGTATAAATTATGTTTCAGCACCATAAAGGCTTGGAGAGCATGTGTGTGGGTGTGTGAGTGAGTGAGTTTAAATTGATTTTTTTTAGACCATAGCATAGGCCTACTGTGTAATTGCTTTTCATACATAAAAAATAACATTTAGCATGATGTGTTGCATTAAGTGTAAGTTGCATAATTTGTTTAGCATCAATGTAAAGGGTAATAGACTGCACTGGTCTATAAGTTCATGTAGACCTGTTAATCGTAATTATGATGAGAAAGAAAATGTGGTTAAACTGTTACTCATTTTGCTGGGGATCCCCTGAACCTTTTACATTTTTGCTATTTGCCAATCTATTTTAGTATTTAGAAAATGCTAAAATACAGGACACTACATAAAGTATTTAACATTTTTGATACAAATTATGAGATCAAATACAACATAGTATTTTGTATTTCAAAAATGTATCATCCCAGGAAAAGCCTAATCTAATCTAAAAAAAAATGAATTATTAGTTGCAGCCATTATTCTCAATATGAGAAAGCTTTTCAACAAGGTGCACGATTCTCTTTTTTTCTAAACTGTGATTTAAAGCCAGTGTAGTTTTAGAAATCATTACTTTTAAAAGGACAAAAACAAGTCTGAATAAGACAAAGTCAGGACACAACAATGCAGAATTATGTAAAACATTATTTATTCTTTGTTCTTCATTGTAAAAATGTAAAACGGTTTACACAAGAAAACTACATGTGTTCCTGAGAACACAAATATATCACAGTAGACATCCAACTACACTTTTGGGGCGGGAGGTATTGTGCTATCAGGTTTTGGGGTGTGTGGGTGGGGGGTTCCGTTCCCCATCCAACAAGCCCTAAAACTGGTGTAGAGATGTAGAGATGCAAAGTAGAACAAAGTAGAGATGCTAATGAATCATTAGATGCAAATAAAAGGATAATAGTTAACTTAGGACTGGTGTGGTTGAAGAAGATAAGACTTTCATGCTGAGAATGATATCAGACCGCATGTATGTAGCTGGGCGTAATCAAAGTATAAGGTGAGATTAAGGTGAGAAATGAATGTCAGTAGTAATAGTAGCATTTCACAGTGCCTACATAAAACAGGCGTGAGCAAAGAGACAATCTCCACATTTGTCACCACACGTGTTCTGTGTAGACAAGTTATATCAAGTAGACGTATTTCTCTAGTCACCTGAATTATTACATTTTGTTTAATGGTCATATTACTGGCAAAAGAACAGCACTAGTAGACAGACACCAAGGATGAGTTAAATTGTGCCACCCTTCCCTTATGCCAGACCTGAGTAAAGAAGAATGGGCAATATACCCAAGGAAAATAGCTCCATCTAGCCCACAAATGGCAAATAGCAAGTAAACAGCTAGCCTTGCCATTCCAGTCATTGGAGATCAGAGCACCAAAGGAGTAGCTTATTGGATCGGCTCATTTAACCAAAATGGAACTCTGTCACATTTGATATACGTATAGACAAAATACAAAATATAACTTGCCGGCAAAGTATTCTTACAGCAGTCTGAATGAAAATAAACAACCGATAATATTTACCTTCAATGAAACAAAAACATTAAGAAATTAAAAAAGAGAGAAAGAAAAAACAAAAACAATACAACTTATATACATATCACATACTAATGATGGGCATTTCTTTACAAAGTAATGTTAGATTTAATTGAAGCTACTACTTCCCAAGACCAGGCTATTATTTATTACCCCATTAAATGCCACACATCATGAACATTGATTGGTAGCATATGTTCTCTGATTGCTGTCAAATAGTGGCATATGTAAATACATTTTCTGTGCATGTGTTGATCTCCAGGATGACCATAAATGCAGGATAACTAGCTGTCTGCTAATGGGGAAAATTATAAAAGTACTAAAAACAGTAGGCTAATGCTTTCTTCAGAAAAGATTCAAAGAAGCCAATGGTTAAAGCTTTCAACAGGTTATTTTGCATCACATGAGCAGCATTGTAGAACATTTTTAAAGGGCCTTGAAGCTAAAACAATCCCCTTCCCCATACATAGTTGGTGTTTTCTCCTTTTTATAGTTAAAAGGATCACTGCTACAACGCATAATACTATAATGTCATATTTGAGCCCTCTGATAACAACACTATCTGGGTGGTTGAGAGTCAGACTGCATTTTAATTTATAGTTTTTGAAGGTATTCCATCAAAAGCGGTGATAAGAGTAAAGCCCATTATACTTTGCCAAAAATGTGTTATGCACATGTCGCACAACTCGCACAACTAAATAATACGTATTTTCAACTTAGGAAAGTGTTGACACAACCCACTAAAATGGGTTAAGTTATTCTACACAGCTGGTTTTTGGCTTAAAGTGATACATATATGTTCTAAATGTCCCTTTAATATACTTTAATAATTGTCTTACCTACTCTTTACGCTTTCATATTTTAGCCTACATGATTAAGCATGTTAAGTTTTAACTAATTGGCCCCAACTGAATTTTCCTTTTTTCAGAATTTATGAAAGTATAAACCATATTTCACATTTTCAACAATCTGTAATAGATATCCACCACCCTCTGACAAGGTACCATTCCTTGGCTTTCACAGTTCACACAAAGCAAACTAGTAAGCTTAATTTATACTCAATTGTCTGTTTGTCGCACGAGGCAATGCATTATTCGACAAGCGACACCATTGGAGTATAAATTAGGCTTAAGAATATTTTCAAAGGCATTGCAGACATTTACAGATAACAGGACAATATCATGGTTCATAATTGAAAACTTGTTTTGCCAATACATGTTCAAATCATTGTTGGGTATCCTGACAAAAGTCATTAGTGATAGGCCAATCATAATTTGCAGCAGATATACTTTCCTGCACAATGAAGGTTAAGTTAATACTGTTAACCACTTTCAACCTTTCAAACAAGCTCACAACACATCACAGTTTTGATAGGTAGCAAGGTATAAGACAAAAGGCATAATTGTTGACTCTACTCTATGCAGATCTGCCAACCTGCTAATTTACTGTATTTCGTCTAGTTAGATTAGTTAACTTTTTACTATTTCGTCCCTCCGCACCACAACATTCCACCACATTTCAGTGAAGAAAGCATTTATTTTCGAACAGCATTCTGACATGTTTGTGTGATAGATCTACAATTGTCAGAATGGCAAAAAAAAAGAAGAAAAATAAAAAAAACTCAAAAAAACTCAACAGCAACATGGACAAAACATATTGGGGGGGAAAAAAATAAGAAGAACGTAAGGCAGAATTGAATAGCCTAAATAATCCAATAAATTATACAGCAGTAAACTAGGATAATAGCTGAAAAAGGATAAAAACTCAAACTTAACCTCCATTTTGATTAATATAAAGACCAATTATACCCATCCGCATATTTCACTATACACTCTTGTCTACAAAGATATTAGCCTATTAATATACAAATTTGCAATATACCATATTCTTTGTAAATAGAGCATTGTATATCAAATTTGGAAATTACATGGAAATGAAGGGCTTTTAAGGACTGATTCAAGCAAATAATCAAATGGCAACTTGCACAGGAAGGTTTTGCACATGATGGAATGCGCTCTTCAAGGTACGGGCACGTGAACCGGTTTGATGACGATGATTCCCCAGTAACAAATACACTTTTCCATTCAGAAAGTTAGAATAATAGTGACAACTGAAAACATTACCAGATAACAGTGATTGATTGCTCTGTTGTTGTATCCAGCTGAATCAAAAATAATGACTAAACCTTTCCGATGGCTATTCAATTGTTGTAATGAGATCATACTTGCCCCGGGCATAAGTAAAGCCAAAGAACTAAAAGGCTGCTCAAAAGATGCACTGATCAAATAAGGCAATATGGCCATGGAGTAAATGTTTAATTCACTCAGCAATCTGGCAACTCTGGCAAAAGGAAGCGTCCTACATATACAATAGGCTACCATCTCAAAAGGAGTGATTATAGGGATGAACAAATAGGCTTGAAAAGTGTGCTGTGCCCATGGATGGAAGGCTAAAAATAACTTTGATCATGAACTAAAACAAATGTAAAAGAAAACTAAAAGTTTGAATACTGGCCAACACAAGCACTAAACTCACATTTACGGTCTGGAATCTGGAGCATCATCTACCTCTAGAGCACACTGCACCCTCCGGAACTGTTTGAGCTTCCCCTTCCTTTTTGAGTTGACGATCGTGCATGTACAACTTGACCACAGTTAACGGTAACTTAGAATAGATTACATTGAGACACCAGTATGTTACAGTTTGATACAGTGCAAAACACCCATACGGAAGTGATGAGATGAAAATAACCCCTAGTGTTTTCCTCTCCCTCACTGGTTTGTAACTTAACCTTCAGCGAAATGGTATTTCATTCTTTGGGTTAAGTTGGTCTATCCCTCAATGATACATATTTCACACTGCGCTTCCCAGAACCTTAAGAGCTGATAACTGTGGTACCAATGTATTATTTTAAGCAGTCCTAAAGAATTTCCCACATACCTGTACATTCCAGGCACAACATACATACCCAGGCTAACTTCCTCTTTAGCTCATCTAATAAACCATAATTTAAAAAATAAACATTTAGCCTAAAAAACAAAAGACAAATATAATTTTGGCACTATTCTACAAGGATCTCCTCAGTCTTTATGGCCGTTAGTACTGTGCCAGCAGAGGACAAATCAGAACCTTCATCTTTGGGAAACTCTTCCTGCTGGGTCAGCCCCGCTGCCACCTGCCCCTGCAGCCCCACTAATGCACCTTGGCTGAAGCAGAGGTGTTTAATCACCTCGTTGGGACTAGAGAAAGTGGTCTCACAAATGTTACACTTGTAGGGCCTTGCGGAGCCCAGGAACAGGGAATCCATCTGGCTGCTGTCGTCGCCCGCAGCGCACAGCTCCATGCTCTGCCGGTCCACCATGGTGTAGGCATCAGCCCCCTGGTTCAGGCACACGTGGCGCGCTGCCTGGTTGGCACGGCAGAAGCTCTTGCCGCAAGCACTGCATTTGAAGGGCTTGCCCGTGTGGATATACATGTGTTCGCGCCAGTGGCTCTTCTGGATGAACTTGCGTCCGCAGGTGGAGCACTCGTACTTCCGCCGCTTCACCTCCCGGTCCAAGTCGGCACTCTCGAGGTTGTCGATGTCTGCGATGTCCGACGGAGGAGGCGTGTCCGCCTGAGACTGAGACCCACCCAGCCCCCAGTTGGAAGTGGTCACCTCTGCCCGGGGCGAGTCCATGTTGGCAACCGAGACCGGGGTTTGCTCACTGTCACTGATGACCTCCACCAACATGGCGGAGCCGCTCCTGCTCCCCTTCATCAACTCGTCCAGTTCTGCCGCAGCGTGCTCCCCAGGCATGACGGGGGAGAGTGCATTGTTGGCCTCAGAGAGGGTATGCTGCAGGGCCCGGGTGTGCTGGAGGAGGTGCTCTCTCAGCACGCTCCTCTGGTTAAAGCGGCTCCGACACAGATGACAGGAGTAATGCTTCCTGAAAGAGGCAGTCCTCTTCATGATGCTGGGTTTGACATGGAGAATGGTATTGATTGGGGGACTCTCCCCAGTCAGCAAGTCTGATCTCCGCTCCTCAGTCATCGGCTGGCGATTACTGGTCGAAGCCTCCATCTCCGGGGGTGAAGAGGCATGCTTGGACGCAGATGAATTGGTGTAGGCTGGTGTGACGGCTGGCGTCGGCCTATACTTCCCCTCCGAGCCGAGCTGGTCCATGTCAAAGGGCGAAGACAGCTGGCGACGTCCGGGCACTCTAGGTGACAACGCCACCTGCTGGTCAGAGATCTGGATCCCATAGAGTGAGGTGGAGAGGTTCAGGCTGTGTTCGGGGTGGGAATAGACCGACTGGCTGGCCTCCTGTATGAGAGGGTAGGCATGCAGGAATTTGACCCCTTGCTCCAAGCGTGCAGGGTCTATCAACTGAGGTGCAAGTTTGCCTGTGTACATCAGGTTCAGGAGGTAGCTGAAGATATCTGGCTGTATGTCCGCAGCCTTCAGTCGAACACAGTCACTGAAAAAGAAAAAATTAGATATTAACAATGTGTCCAAATATGGTGTATTGAATCAAACTACAAGAGATTTGCAGTGAAATAGATAATTGAGTCGATTGGATCGGAGATTGTCTGGAACTACTGTAGCTATCAATCAGTAAATCTCCATATCTGTCTATCAGTCTATGGCCATTTAGATAATGTTGTGTTCTATACAAGGCTATAGTTAACAGCAGCATGAATCTATTGGTTTCAATGGCCACCAAAGAACGAAAAGTTATAAAAGATCACAGATCTTAGGAATAGGAAGACATTTTTTCCACCATGTGAGAACTCTGTATTCATGATTCTGTTAACTCTTTTACTGCTTTGAACGAGCAGGCTCGTTCATGTATTCAAGTAGGGCACGGCCATGAACGAGCGGTTGTTCGTTCGTTCTTTTCCCTGTCTGAGCACTGTGAGCAGATGAGGGGTGGCGCGGGTGTCTACAGTAGCAGCAGCTCCTATAACGCTAGTCTCAAATCTTGACCACACATAATAAACAAAAATGGCGGCGAGATCACTTTTCTGGTCATTTTCTATGCCTGGATCTAGTTTCTCCCTCCTGCGAGGGACAAACTTCATCCTCGCTCAATGCAACCAGCCGTCATTTTTTTATTTTTGTTATGACTCGTGAAACATACGCCTGGCTTTTACAAAAGATTGCGGTTGGAAATAATGGATGGATATTTTTCTATAAAATTGCAAAGGTAAGCTACTTTTAAGCTACCGGTGATGGCAGTTTAAGACATCCTTATGTGGCAGTAAGAGAGAAAAACTAAACTTTTCTCATACTCATAAAACTCTGAAGTGAGCTTACCATTAGGAAAGCTTGCCAAGACACGTTAGTTCAAACGCATGTTTCTAATACCAAGTTGTACACTAAATATCAGCTGATGATTAATGACCCAGAATAATTGAGAAGAATACAGGCTTATATATTATATATTTCTTTGTATTAGATTTGAGTTTTGCACATATCTTCTGATACCATTGTCTTTGGCAGATATCCATGAGGAAGACGCATATCCGTGGCCCAGGCGCAAGACAAGCAGCGGTATCACAAAAGGAAATAGAGTATGCACACTGAAATACTGAAAAAGGCTCAGCTGTGTATTTTATTGCGTCAACGTTTCGATCAATAAGATCTTCATTAGGACATATAAATGGGAATGGGTGTATACACACACCTCATCCAGTCACTGTGTTCCTATGGTTTGAGTACCTGATTTTTAATATATTAGTCTTGGGATACTCAAGTATTCAAGTATTGGTGCACACTGCACAGTTTATTTTGTGTAAAGCCAGCCAAGTAATATTTGGGTTAACCTATCAGTGTATGGATGGTGTACTATAAATGTACAGAAGAACGTGTGTACGGCCGTTCCCATGTCCTGATGAAGATCGGGTTGACGTTCGACGCAATAAAAGAAGAGCAGTAGAGCTTTTTTCTGTATTTCCAGTGACTCCAATTCCTTTTATGGACCAGATATCCAACACTATTCTCAATAGTCATCTTACATATTTTCTATACCTGTCCTGGTGAATGAAGAGCATTCTGAAGTAGTTGGAGAAGCTGTGATTGAAAAAGGGAAAGTAAAAACCTTTAGTAAAAGTTTACATGCAGAAAAAGTTTCCAAAAAGTAATACATATTTTCAGATGTTTTTCTTTGCTTTCTTTAGACAAATGTTTGGCACTATTGTAATTGATGTAATTACCTAGCTAGGACTGCTTTATGGGCCTTGAAGAAGACATCTCCTATGGCCACAGTGCAGTCGCACAGGAAGCCAAACTCCCTCTGAGCGTTAAGCTGCTGCAGAAGGATAAGACCATGGTTGGCCAACTCCATTCTTCAACCTGCACAAAGGCATACACACCCACAGAAGTTACACAACACACAAACACACACACACGTGCACAAGTGTGCACGCACACACAACAGTCAGTTTCCTGTCTGGAAGGAGACCAGAGCTTCAGCTTATTGTGACCACAGAGAGGCAGGCAGACGGGGGCGATCTAACGACTACGTGAAGCACACAACAGCAAAGAGTCAATTTGTGTCAAATGGAGACAATGTGTGTTGTACAAATGTAACAAAGGCACTTAACGGTATGACTTCGCTGATCATAGCTATGGTACAAGAAGGTTTTCATCGTGGTTAGAGTGAACACAAGGACTAAAAGTTGCTCATCTAAAATTAATTCAGGAAGAGGAACATGGTTGATATTGCTGCTTTTAGTAGCCTTCCGGACGTGAAAAGAATAATCAATGACAACCAGAAGGGTCATGGGGTTTCCTGTAACAGTTGCCTTTAGCCTATTAAGCAGTTGGTTAGTTAGTGCATAGGACCTCTAATGACAACTTCCGTTGGGCCAAACTCACAGTCTGCTGCCTATCCCTTGGGATATGTTGATGAAGGAATGGTTACAATTGGCAGACAAGAGCTCATTCTACATTTTTACAGAAGTTCTCAAGGGTCTGGATTTTGTATTGTGCGTCAGTACAAGAAAGCTTTATCGCTGAAGCCTAATTTGCACTTTGTTTTAACTGAATTGTGAATTGACACTAATGGAAACTATCTTAACTGGAAGTGTATTTTGGTGCTGGCCACTGGGACTGGGTTGACTGCTGTTGACCCAAAGGACTGAGAGGGCTCCAGGCCATCACATGACCAGGGTTACGGGTGTCGACACACATTCCTAAGGCAGGACTAGTTCCACCCCCTCCACCAGGGACTGGAAAGAGCCTGTGGGGCGTGCTGGGTGAATCTCCCTTCTCTGACAGAAGAATACTTTCTTCCCCCTCTAAACATATCCTTAGCCAGCATTAAAGACAATGGAACAAGATAGTTTTATTATTGTCAGTTTACACAAGATTGTCTCATCTGAATTTGTCCATCTGCATGGGAATCATAGTCAGAGTACTGTCACCCATTGAAGCGGTTTGGTTTCAAGTGCCTAGCCCAAGGGCACAATAGTCAGAATGTAACCAAATCCTCTTCAGTGCTGAATGTTGATGATGATTGAACAAGCCATCTTTCAACTATCGATCTTCCCCTCAAGACAATCCAAGTAGCCTACCCTGATAGCCTACTTTCAAAAGTAGTGTATAATCATAAACATAGTGGCAACAGAATTCCACTAGAAGTAGACCTAAATGATTCACAAATGACTGCATGCATTATGGTTAATAACAACACAACTGCAATGTCCATTTTCTGTTCTCGTCATAACCCAAGAAAGCATCAAATGAGATATCGATGCATCTCTTATAGGCTAATCCACAAGTGTGTGATCATATACCTGTAGTGGACTACCGGACATATTTTATGAGGCAACAAACAATGGTTGATCAAAGATCATTTCAACTTGAACTGTTACTTCATTGGATAGCTACTGTAATAGGTAGATACTTGCCATGTGTTCATCATAGTAACATGTTTGTAACATTAAAGCGCCGCCCCTAATACAGACACGTGGAACAGTCAGTTACCCCACACAGACACTCCAGACACTTCCGTAGTGCTCTTTTCTAAAAACTGAAAATATACCCAACGATACCCATGCAGACGACAACATGCGCATTTTGGGCAGTTAAATCAAGAGGCATTGGACAAGATAAGCAAAGATCTACTACACGTTATTTTAACGCCACTCCCGAGATGTAGAAAAACAAGCGCGCCACGGGACCTCCGCATCGCTTCGAAACGGACACACACGCGCACACACACGCACAAGGGGGATGGGGTGGTCACGAACGCGTTTCTTTTAACTTCAGCGTGACAATTTACAGGCGGCGAAACCCCCCGTTTGCACATCGCGCTGCACTATGGCGGTAAAATGAACATTGAAGTATTAAAAAACACACGTACCGTGTTCCACCGCGGTCTTATTTCGTGGACTTCGACGTGTTGTTGTTTGTTACCGGGGGACTTGTCCGTTGGGCTCGCGCGCAGGCAGCTGCTGCTCTCTGTGTTCCTTGCAAACGCAGCATTGGCGGCGGCGATGGTCGTCGTCGGTGTTTTCCGGTCGGGTTACGTTACAATCACATGACTCGGGCTGTGTAAAAAAGCACCAAAAAACAGCAGTTGTAAAAATATCGTTGGAGAGCGTCTGGTAATTCCCTCCGAGCGTAACCGCCGCGAGTGTCACTGTGACATTACACGTTCAGTGTGCGAACGGGCTCTGGCACAGTAGAAGAATAATTCATTCAGCGTCCTCCGGTAATGGCACGTTAAGCGTAAACCGATTTAAAGGAAAGGGGGTCGTTCTCCTCTCCCTGCCCCCCACCCATGCATGCACGTTGACAAATAACGTTGCCTTGCCCACAGTCGTATTATTTGCATTTTCGGTTGGTGCGTCTTCTTCGGTGTTTCTCAACTGGTGAATCGAGACCCAAAAGTGAGACAGTTGTGAACAAACGTGAACATTTAGAAATAGTGAATTAAATGGGAAATGCTATTTGGAACCAAGATTGCTGTGCCTTAAGACAACATAACTATCATGGGCTGCTTTTTTTTAATGACCAATTAGCCTCTGAACAACAAAATTATACAATTAAAACGTTTAATGAAACATGATTTAAAGTGATCTAGGCTATATGAGACACGTATCCTACCTTAGGTGTTGTAAAATAAATCCACAAGCAGATACCTATAGGCCTATATATATTTTTCTGGATTTTTATTTTAAAGTAGGCAACCTACTGTTTGACAATGTTTGGTATACTATCATAGTATCAGTAACTTGCAATGTGTTACTGTTGAGAAGAGTGAGCTACTTTAATCACTTGGTATCTTGCATGAATTATAATAATTTCTCCTGTTTACGGTTATCTTTGAATAAGTGTGACATCCCCTTACTGAGTCGGCTAAGGATAACAGGATGTGAAATAGCAGAGGAAGAGAACCACACATGCTACATCCCATTTCAGAGTGTTGTTCAAGTTGATCATCCTGGCCATATGTTTAGGTGGACACACAACTAGTAGCCAGTCACACATCAAGGCCTGTGGCTTGTTTTTAGGCTACAAAATGTAGCCTCACAGTTGCTTTGCAAGGTCAAGTTAATAAGATGTGTTTTCCTAAATGTCCTAACTGCCTATTAAACTGACTGAGGTGTCTCAAAAAATCCTAAACAAACAAATATTTGAATAGTATCTAAAAGAAAAGTGAAATCATCACCCTTTACTAAACACAAGTAGCCTATAATGTGAAAGTAGGCCTATCTATAGTAGGACCTAGTGTGTTGTGGTCATTGAAATATTATGACCGCAATTGCAAAATAATACATATACAAGTGAAGGGAAGGGATAGAAGTCTGAAGAAAAAGGATTGCACCCATACAGCCCCATTATCTGTCATGTCAAGAGGGTACCTTTGATACTGTCTGACACATTCTGGAGGCAAACACCGGTATGTTGTCATTAGACTGTTCAGAGGACAATATCCACCCGTTTGCAGGGTGGATAGTCCCAGTGCAAACAGCGTCTTTGGCAGACCTGTCTGTCATGGTTGCATTTCAGGTTTAGAGCAAGGCAAGAGAGTATGAAGCTGTAGAACGTCATTGACTGAGGAGGACAGGACTAATCTCAAGACCTCAGACTTTTACTGAAAGGTTTGCTGAACGGTGGGAGCAAAAGAATGGAAAGGGAAGGGATCTGGGAGCGCAGGAAGGGGTCCCTTCAAAGTCTCGAAGCCGTCAACAAACAACAGACCTCGATATGATCCTCCTGTCCTTGTCTGGACGGAATCTGTTTAGCCAATTGATTATAATGGATGCAAGCCAAGGGCCAATAATATTTCACAACAGACAGAAAGAGACTAGACTAGAGCATACAGTGATTGAGATCACTGGCACTTTATATGTATAAGAGAGGTAATCATTATGATAGTGAAACAAAAGCATGTTTACATTGCTGATGGCCCCACAGTAGGAGGCTTTAGCAGAGTACATAAACACTGATTAGTGGCTCATTCTCATTCACACTTGAGATCAATTTAATCGATATAATCTTTTACCAGACCATAAAACAGTAACACTTAGTAACACACACACACACACACACACACACACACACACACACACACACACACACACACACACACACACACACACATACACACACACACACACACACACACCACAAAGATAGTCAGAACAGTCTTTTCAAAAGAGACATACATTGGACTTTCACATGACTGCCCCACGCTGATTTCCACCAAATTGATTTTACAGAGGTAAAAGAGATTTAGCGTCAATGCCTATGGGGCTTTTAAGCCGTGACATCATTTTGTAGTCAGACCTCCAAGCAGATTTATTATCAATATCTGTCCCTCGCTATTTCAACAGATCCGAGACAAAAATAACGACTAAAGTATAATTCTACCACTTTCCTTTCAACAACAAAGAAGAAGAAAAATTAGTAAATAGTAAAAATAGTAAAAAGATTCACGGGCGCTGGGGCCTTTTGGCCCCAAAAGTTCTCCTCTGCCTACAAAATGATGTAGATAGATACCTTTATTATCCCACGGGGGAAAAAAACAGTAATATGTACGTGTATATACACTGTATATACTGTTGGTGTCAGTGTTCTATTCCAAACAACTTAACTTAACAAGATAACTCCTTTAATTTGCTCAAATAATGAATTAAGCAAGCCTCGATAAGCTCTATTACTTTTCTCAAATTGTGTAATTAGAGAGTTTGTGGTGAGCAGAAGCACCTGTTTAAACATGGCCCTTGATGTTAAACCCTCTGGCCATGGCCTGTTTTGAAACCGGAGTGGTGAGTCACTTCACAACCCCCCCGCCTCAACTGAGCCCTCTCGGTTAAGGAAAACAGATCCGGCCAGGCTTGCTGGGGGGAGGGGATGCAGAAGAACACCGGAGATTGACACAGCTGGACACCGCTCCCAAGGACACTACGGGACTCCACACATCCTGCCAATGGGCTGCAAGGTTCCCATGGTGACCTCTTTCTCAGCAATTGATTTGAGAGGCAAAGGGGGGGAGAATGGGGGGGTACTATCAGAATTAAAGGGAATATGCTTATCTCTCCGCCCTCGTAATTGTAAGTGTATCAAATCAATTTGCCATGTTCTTTAAAGAGAGAATTGAAAGAACTCCTCAGAATGCCCCATTCCTTTTCCCAACATGAGAGAGAGGAGTGGGCTGTAAACATGCGAGGGGTAGATCACAGAACACAGTCTGTGCATAGCAACTTCACTCAAAATAGACCGTTCCACGTTCAGGGGTTTTCCCCCTTATAACTAATGAAGTGAATTGGATTGAAGTGCATGAAAACAGCTCATGGGAATAAAGGCTGGGGCTTAGTTTGTAATAATAAAAGCTATACAGATGTGGTGAACACACACACCAAACCAAGTCACAGAAATGTACTTCAAATTCTTTCAACAACAAATGTACCCTGTACCCAACCCCTCCTCCTATTCCCGCCAAAGGCCTTTAGGGTTGGCGTTGTGCAGTTTCCTGAAAGACTGCCTACCATCTCCATGACAACCATTGCCCTCGACACCAAAGGATGCCCAGGGATGCTGACAGAAGGGCTACCTCCAAATTTGGCATCTATTAGGCAAACAGCGGATTTGGATTGGATTTTTTTTAACAGTGAGTCAATAGATGAATTACAGTGGAGTGTTTTGCAGTTTTCATGACTCATGGTTATATAAGATAAAGAATCCTTATGAGGTTATAACATGGTTATAACATTAATCTCGATAATGCAGCTTGCAGCATGTCAAATTAGGAGGCACCAGTCACAGTAGGCTGTATGCAATTGCAGTTTGCATTCTAACCAACTACCGCTAGATGGGAGTGTTGGCTAAGGCTTATACATGCATTCGTAGTTAACAGGAAACAACTAACCTCGCCTGGAAACAACTAGACTAGAAATAAAAACAAATACATGCACAGCGTAGGCCTGCTTATTATATTTAACCATAAGTTATATATAGCCTATGTATATATTTGTAGCTGATCTTAGAAAATATCACAACTCATGCATTTCCTGCAGACGTGCGTGAACTTCTGCTCTGTGTAGGAATTGAATAAAGTTTTAACTTGAATGTTGTGTCCACCTGTCAGTTGTGCAATGATGATGGCGACTGATCAAGCTGTGCTGGGAGTTCCTCCTTCTCTGTCTGCTAAAGTGGTTGGGTAAAGACAGTTGATTTAATATAAAGCTTTTCATAACAATTATTTCTCACATTGCCGTTAACAACGCTAGTGTACCGGGGACTGCGGGGAGGCTTATTTGACAGCTAGAGCAGAAGTAGCATTAGCTTACTTGCTAGCAGTGTTATGAATCAATCGGCCTGCGGAGAATTACAGTTTCTGATCATTATGTTGGCAAGCTATTTCTTATAAAGCGACCTGATGATAACAGTCATTGCTAATCATGTGCCCGGTTTAAGTTTGATATACTCAGGGCTGTCAATGTGGCTCCTATGTCTTCACAGGTCATTTGCTTACTTGACTGTGAGAGACAGATTGCCGACCATCTTGACCAAAGTTATAGACACCATCCATCGCAACAAAAACAAGTTTTTTGAAGAGTATGGAGAGGTAAGGGATATGGAGGACTGGGACGTGGGTGGGTCTACACATTTGGCACACAATTCATGCATAAATTAGGAAGAGTGGGCAGTGGGCAAACTGGGCACCAAGGAAGAGGAAGTATAGACTACTGTACATGATTTGAACATGCATGCCATGGTACATCCCTTCTTATTATAACTATGGGTACATCATTATACGTCAGACCTACCCATCAACCTATTAGTCTAGTGATTCTAGGAAAAAGGTCCACTCGGGTTGGAAAAAATGGTGTTATTTAGTTTCTCAACTGATTCTGACAGGAAATTAGGTCTACTAGCCAGGATAAAAAATCTACCATAATCTGCTCACTGCAAATACCCACAGTGGCCAAATCAAGTTGGGCTCCCATCGACTTTCTATACAGGAGGAAAATACCCAGAAAGAAATCTGCTTTAAGTAGGATGTGAGGGGTCTAACTAGGGTTTGTCATGATGCTGAATCCATTGCAAGCATTTGTTTTGCACAATAAACATTCCTTGGGCTAAAAATGGCCCCAGAAAATGATGGTTTAGTGATGAAAAGTGATGAGTCATCACTTTTCATCAGTTTTGTGGGCATTTTCTGGGGCCAATGAATGTTTTTTTGTGCAAAACAAATGCTTGCCAACTTGATTTGGCCACTGTGGGTATTTGCAGTGAGCAGATTATGGTAGATTTTTTATCCTGGCTAGTAGACCTAATTTCCTGTCAGAATCAGTTGAGAAACTAAATAACACAATTTTTTCCAACCTCAGCTTTATTTTTACTGGACTATATTGTTATAATAGTCAGGGACCCACAAGCCCAAAAGCTCAAGGAATAGGGGTGATACCTGTGATGTCTTGCCGTACTTTTTATTTCTGTTTTATCTATTAGTTTGGTCATTAACACAAACTCTGCCATCAAAATACCCCTTTGTACCCCTTCTCTGCCATGCCCGTAGAACCCGTAAATGTAATAAAAATTAATTAAAAAACATTTTTTTTATCGAAGCGCAACTAAAATAGGCCGGAACTAATGTTCCGTGATCGGTTTCTACACGGACACATTATTGAGCGGACACCTTTAACATTGGAGTCCCTGAACCGGAAGCGGAAGTCCGTCCTCTATTTTGGCCCAGCTTACTGTCTGAGCTCCGTGGCTTACAGATGGAGAACTTATTGATCAATTGAAAAAGTTTCAACAGATTTGAGAAGCTGATGGAATACGCGAACACACGAGCAGTGTCCGATCACGCACGATGGGAACTGGACGAGCGCCCACGTTAACAGGTAGGACTCGGAGAAGCCGGCAGTGAAAGTAGGGTTGTTCGATTAATCGATTTTTAATCGTAACCCGGTTTTTTTCCTTTGGACGATTTAAAAAAATGGAAATCGTAAAATCGATTTTCACTTTAATTAGGGAAATTCTTACTCATTGGAGCCTTGCACGCGCAAAAAGTACACAGCCCCGTCCTCCTAAAGCAGGACGACAAGGTCCGACACCAAATTAATACTACTTTCTATCTGATGTGTAATTTCTTTGATGCGCGTTTAGCGCACGTCAGACTGAGCAGAGTTCACCACCGCACTGCGCTCACTCGCGATGGTTCAAGCAGCAAACAGAACAAAACGCTGCTGAGCTGGTAAACTTACTTACTTGTTGTAGTTTGAAAGAAGCTTATTAATTCTGTGTTACCCACCTACTGACTGTAGTCTACTCCTACTGTCCCTGTCACTGTGTTAATTTTGCGTCGGGAAGCGAAGCGCTTCGCCTCCGTTTACAATCAGTCAACATCTCCGTGCATGAGTGGTGCAGGGCAGGGGCGTAGCCAGGAATTACATTTTGGTAGGCGAAATGCCTACCAAAATGCCTCACCAGCCTCCAAGAGCTGGCTTGTTTTGGCTGTTTTGTCACTCACTATTGATAATGAAACACTAAGGACGCAAAGTTGTATGTGATTGTTGCACAACTAAAGTTATTATTATTAATACCCTTATTGTTTTATTGCATTTTGCTATTTGGCTATATAAAAAAAAACAAAAAATGAAACAATAATGGAAAAAAAAATCATTTCCTTGCATTTTTTAAATGAAAACAAAATAGTTGAAACAAATCGAAATCGAAAATCGGGATTTCAGAGAAAATAATCGAGATTTTATTTTTTGGCCATATCGAACAACCCTAAGTGAAAGACATAGAGAAATTAACGGGCTTTACGGCCGTAAACTACGAATGAGTTAAGGTCCACAGAATGACAGGCCTGCTCTGCCGGAAACATCGCGAAGAAAAGTTATGGCCATTTGTATATTCACTGTCCCATCGACTTATACAGGAACAGAAAAATATTAAAAAAGGGTTAGGGTGAGCATGTGAGGGGTCAAACTAGGGGTTCTTCATGATTCTGAATCCATTGCAAGCATTTGTTTCGCATGAAAAACATTCCTAGGGCAAAATATCGGTCCCCCAAAACTGTGAAAAGTCCAAGGAATGTTTTTCATGCAAAACAAATGCTTGCAATGGATTCAGAATCATGAAGCAAGCACCCCTAGTTTGACCCCTCACATCTAGTTTGACCCCTCACAAGCTACTTAAAGCACATTTATTTTTTGTATTCTTTTCCTGTATAGTGAAGTCGATGGGACAGTAAATATACAAATGGCCATAACTTTTTTTCGCGATGTTTCCGGCAGAGCAGGCCTCTCATTCTGTGGACCTTAATGACCAAACTAATAGATAAAACAGAAATAAAAAGTACGGCAGAACATCACAAGTCCTCTCCCATTATCAGGGACTGGGTCCCTGACTATAATGTTTAAAATGACGGCTTATACTGGTTTTGTAGCATTTGTAGATTATATTATATATATTATTTGTATATTAGGCCTTGTACATTTTTCAAACATGTTCTAATCACGTATACTAAACATTACTTAAGAACATTTTCCAAATATTTTAATTTTTAACAATCTAACATTGAGGTGCCCACTCTTCCTTGGTGCACATTCCTCCTGTGACCGCCCATGCTACTTAAACCCGGTTGGCATCCGCAGAAAAGCCGTATTTCATTTGAAACATACATTTCCCACAGGAGGGTGTCCAGGCAGAGAAGGCGACGATTGGTCTGCTGTCAAAGCTAAGGAATGAACTGCAAACCGACAAGACAGTCCTGCCCTTGTCGGATGGTCTGAAAGACACAGACTCATGGAACCTCTACTTGCAGAGACATCAGGTTTTACAAGGGGAACCGGACTCGGTCAGCTGGTTTAAGTCTCCTTGGCTCTACGTGGAGTGCTATATGTACCGCAGAATACAGGAGGCCCTTTGGCTCAAGTGAGGATGACAATAATGACATTAACTTTACATTTATCTTGGATTAAAATAAACAGGTAGATTATTTATTGTCGTGGAGGGAATCTTTCACATACATCCAGCATACAGTATACATCCACGCATGCGTACAAGTGGCTAAATATGTATTTTTAGACACAATAAGCCATCAGTTTCTTTATTGCTATTTACAGTAACACTACTATCTTGGGAATAGGCTTATTCTGTGTAAAATGACATATTTAGCCACTTGTACGCATGCCCCCAACCACTGAAATAAGAATCTCTAAAACAATAGAAAGAAGTAAATGAAATGATTTTAATACTCATCTTTTATATTCTTTAATTACAATCTAAAATATGAACCCTTGTTGTAAAAAACTAAAGTTGTCCTTTAATATGCTGACTTTGACACTTGGTTTATTGAATTCATAGGATTCCCATTAGGCACATGGATGTGATCTACAGTAGTCTCCAGCTTTGTGGTCTGTTTGTAGCATATACAGTAGCTCATCAGGCTTTTATCACATTTAAGTACAGACCAGAGATAATGGCATATGTAATTTATCCCAAATAAAAACGGGTCCGCAGTAATATGCAGACGGGCCAGTATGCAGACCCTAACCCTAACCCTAAACCTAACCTCAGTAACCGTGACGAGTAACTAACCTGCCGACGCTACTCAAACTGGCGGAACAATGAGCGGACCCCATAAAAACAAGGAATGTAAATTATCCAGAATGTTTTCAGGTAGACCTACTGAAATTGATGATGTTCAGACATAATTAGTTTTTATTTCTCTCCTTTCTTTACAGTCCACCCATCAGTGACTTTGATGTGTTCAATGAACAAAAGACTCAGAGTTTCTTTGAGTCTCAGCAGGCGGTGATGGGTGTGTGTACATATCTGCAAGGCTTCTACAGTAACATGGAAGTACTCTCGGAGACACAGCTGATGGAGTGGTTCTACAAACTGTTACAGGTGAAAACAAGACTGGTGTTCTAGACATGTATTTCTTACATTGTAATTGATGTTCAGAAGCACGGTAAAAGCAATGGTAAAATCTCAATCTACATTTCTTCAACTCGCTGGCTACATCATAATTCTACATATTGTGCTTATTTGTTAGGAAACAGCACTAGTGTGGAGGACTCCTTTAACTCTTTCACAAATCACATGCCTAACAAAAATATCAGTTACTTTTGTTTTAGCTTTAATCCCTGTGTTAGAAATCCTGTTTTTCAACACAAATTATACATTTAATTTAGATAATTGTTATAAGTTAAACTTCATATTTAACAGATTTTTGATGACAGTCTTATTGCGACTGAAGGTTGCAGTTTACCATGAGAAATGTCACAGCTTGTCTCCGTGTGTGTACACATTTTTACAGTCTATGGGTTGGTTCCCTTGACACATCACTGTGACATCACATGTGATATCACAGGTGACATCACCTATGTAAAAGTCCATTTATGGGTATTCCCCAGAATCCCTTTTATGCCCATATATGAAGATCCCTGATGTCATCGATATATATATGTTACAGTCAGTTTGGGTAACTCAGTGAGATCATGGTAAGAGCACTTGTTTTGTCGTTCACCACACACCAATCACCACCAGATGGCGGCAACAGCCGTTCACTAGTGAGGGGCTGACGTCACTCGTTTGCGACTCTCTTTCGTTTATTTACTAGCCTAGCTCGGCAGTGGCCCATTAGCTTACTATGCCTTACTCTAACCTAACCCTAACCCTAACCTCAGTAAAACTATGCCTAACCCTAACCCTAACCCTAACCTCCGTGGGGTGCGCGCTATCATTCCTGCCGACGCGACGTTGTTGTGGCGCAAAGCGACCGCTTGTTCCGCCCCGCGACGCACAACGAGCGCTCCGTTTCTCTATCCAACCGTTTCTCTATCTAACCGTGACATATATATATTACTGGCCAGATGGCCAATACAAGGCCCATATCTGTGTGGCTGGTTCAGATAGGGATCTCCATGTATGGGCATAAAATATATTGTATGGTGTGATATGTTGTCATGGGAACCACTCTAACAGAATCCTTTTTATGCCCATATATGGAGATCCCTGATGTCATAAATATTAAGCCCATATCTAACAGGACTTCATATAGGAATGCCCATATATGGAGGAAGACAGCCCATATCTGTGCGGCTGGTTCAGACAGGGATCTCCATGTATATGGGCATAAAAGGGATGTACTATATACAGTACATGGATCTCCATATACTGTATGGGTAACTGGTCCGATATACATCAATGGTCAGATGGCCAAAATTTGTCGCATGTCTCTTAGGTCTGCTAAGAGGATTTCAAACCCAAGAAAGCCTATGGGTTGTTTCGAAACATGGACTGACTGTGTGTCCTTAGTTCCACTAAATGGTACACTAGAATGGAATGTCACAGTAAAGCCCATTTCTCCTTCCAGGTGTGTCTGTGGGGAAACAAGTGTGACCTGTCTATCTCTGCTGGGCAAGAGAACTCTCAGAAGGCAAGCCCCATTGACTCCCTTTCTAACCTCCAACCCTTCATCCTGGTAGATGACTCCAACAAGGTATGGTCAGCACTTACATCTGCTAAGAGGCCAGGAGAGTCTAGTACATCTACCCCAGGCAGGATAGACATTGTCCTAGACAACGCTGGGTTCGAGCTGGTCACTGATCTGATCCTAGCAGACTTCCTGGTCTCTGCTGGTCTCGCCCGCGAGGTCCACTTTCATGGCAAATCCATCCCCTGGTTTGTCTCCGATGTCACAGCCACTGACTTCCAGTGGACCATCCGGCAGACCATGGCAGCCAATCACAAGTGGATGTCCAAATCGGGTGTCCAGTGGCAAAGCTATGTGCGCGAGGGTGTCTGGTCCTATCACGACCATCCGTTCTGGACACAGCCCCACGAGTTCTGCGACATGGCGGCCGACGCGCCCGACCTTTACGCCACACTGCAGGGAGCAGACCTGATACTGTTCAAAGGAGACCTCAACTACAGGAAGTTGGCGGGGGACCGCGATTGGGACCACGTGGTGGCCTTTGAGACTGCGCTGAGGGGTTTCGGGCCTGCCCCGCTGTGTAGCCTGAGGACTCTGAAGGCCAACATACAGGTTGGTCTGCAGCCAGGTCAAGGGGAGAAGCTAAGCTCCCAAGATCCAGACTGGATGACCAGTGGCAAGTATGCAGTGATTCAGTTCTACAGCCCGCACAGAGAACAATAAGGCTGGTCATAGGAAGGCACTGGAGAAGCAGGCATTCAAGTTACACTGAGCAGCATAACCAATGACAGAGAGCAGTTAGTCTGTAAGCCATAAGATGCGATGGTTATGAAGATATGGTTCTTGCCTCGGCAGGACTAGAAATATATGTAATGTTTTTTGTGCAGTGCCATCCAGGTTCACTAATGATTTTCCCATCATACATCTCACATACAATCTCATCACCTTGAGACCGACAGGACTTGAACAATGGAATATTCCTTACAGTGGCATTTTATACAGAGAAAAAAAACATCACTTTTAAATGTAATGCACTATATATTGAATTGTAATGTTTACATATTTCTGCTTGTGTGGGCAGGAAATGGCTTATTATGCATACAATTCCATTCAGTTCTGTATGTCTTAAAACGTTTTACAGAGTTTGTCTGTTTTATAAACGATAGCAACCCAGACCTACAATATGTATCCCAATAGATGCAGACCTGCCAACCCATACGCATTTTGCGTAGTAAGCACGCATTTTTAGTCTCTGTACGCAGGTACGCAAACTCCTCTAACGGCTACGCATTATCGGGTGATGGTAAAGTGAGGCAAACATTTTTGCTCCATGCCGTGTAGTTCCTCCCAGGCACCACATGAATGGTGTGTGAATGGGGCGCATGGCGCTGGGGAGCACTAGAACGGAAGTGATGCTCGTTTTATCGACAGAAGAAGAATGATTGGCGGACTGTTTGTTTTGGTAATAGAGTTATAGAAGAAGGTTTTGGTTTAGTTCAGCATGCACGCATCTCACAGCGACGCAGACGAGTTATCGATCGGATACATAACGGCGATATTAATCAGATTAATGTATAAAGAAGATGATACGGAGAAGGGCCGTGGTGTTGCGCGAGTCGATGCACAGCGACTGTTCGCCCTGTAGTGCTGCCAACGAGTCTAACGGGTAATAAACTTTTAAAACCCTCCTCTGAGGTGAATTCACATGTCATAGCAGCCACGATGGTGAGAATTGGTGAAATCTTGTACTATGCCTAACCTAACCCTATCTGGCGACGCTGGTGAAACGAAACAACGAGCTGCTCCGGTCCGCCTGGAGTTATACTTTGTCATACGACGGTTTTGCAGCGAGCAACCAGTCGGAAAATGTCAAAACGTGTGACCCATCGAGTATGAATGAATGAATGAATTAGGCCTATGTGTATTGTCAAAAACATTAACAGTGAACACATTTATCACCTGTGAATATATGAATGACATTAATGGTCTATCAGTATCAACAATGAGTAGCCTACAGCCTATATTATGAATGAATATACAGACTAGGCTGTATGTGATCTATACACAATGTAGGCCTATATATCAATTAATGGATGAAATAGAAACCTACATGAGTTGAATACTTTCAACTTAATGCAAATCATGCACAGAAAGGTGGTTTTATTTAGGCTGCTCAATGAACAATGTTTAACAAAGACACAGGTAAATATTTAAAGGTAAATAGCCTACCTGACAATGTAAAGCTATTTTGCTATTTGAATAACATGATTATGTTGATGTATGTTCATTCATTAAGTCACTGGTGAGACTGTTTTGCTAGTCTATTGTTAACTAACTCTGAGCAAGTGCAGTTAGTATATTTTATTAAAGATTTGTCAACAATATTGCCAAAGCAACATTACTGTATTGCCTGGTAATACTAGCCTACTTTTTCTCCTGACCAAATGGCATTTTTATTTAAAAGGTTGTTCTAACATCTTGCCTCCTCCTATTAGTGTAAGTCAAGACATGCAATGTGCTACATTTCTGGTGTGAAATTTTGTTAACATAACTGTAAAGGTCCCACCCAAAAAGGTGCATGGAACCCCCCAAAATATACGCTGTTTTGTGCGGGAAAACAACAAAAATTGCAACGCGGGCGCTGCATGAGTACTCAAAAAAATTTGCGAGGGTTGGCAGGTCTGTAGATGGATGGATCTCAGTATCCAATATGTTATATCATCAGCACTAGTGCCTCAGTGGTGATAATAAACAGAATTCTTCTCAGTGGTACAAGAGTAGATTATATTTTTCCAGAAATAGGTTTAATTTAATATAGAGTTAAAATGATTGGTCTTCATTTCTCTCCATAGCAATCTTTTCAATAAAGAGTAGGCCTATAATATATGGTGAGTGGAGTAGAATGACATGGTTCCATTAAGAAAATGACTAAATTAAACGTAATTATACTTGACCCATTTAAATGATTTGGTTGAGTTATCATCAGCGTGTCAATAGTTTAGCATGGGAAAATGTAAGAAATAAATTAAAATAGTTGTGTCAGTATAAGGTTACTATTTTTGTGCATGACATGACATGACTGAAATTGTGTTGTTTACTGAAGAGACGTAGCAATCATTATGGGGGAAAGAAGTCTCCGTGCAAAGTGTTCATTTTCCCTCTGGCTTGGCAGTTGATTGGTTGCTTATTATGCTGCACAATTTCAGTAATGTCTTGTTCACAAATGGAGCATATTTAAAGCATGCTTTTCACACAGTGAAATCTGGAGGATTCCAATTACGGTCACAAGCTATTTCATTTCTCTTGTGATGCTCGTCGGGGAGGTATTTAAATGAAAGGTAACATGATATGTTTGGGTTGAAACAAAGTGTGTGTGTGTGTGCGTGTGTGAGAAAAAGCTAAAGCTCCATATTCTGACGGTAATCATTGCTATAAAGCGTGTTTGTCTCCAGCTCTAACAGAAAAACATTTTCAGGTGGGTTGCCAATTTGATCCAATCACGGGAGAGTATCCATTTATCAGCTTCAATTTGACGGTGTTACCGTTTCATTTTTGCCTGCTCATTTCTTTGTGTCATCACTTCCATTTACATTTGTGTGTCCTGCATCCTGTATGAGTTCTCTCTCCTGATTGGATAAAATTGGCATCCCCTTGTGGAAATGCATTTTATGTTTACTAAAGAGCTGTAAAGGCAGCTGAGTCCTGTTACTGAAGAAAAGCTCTGTGGCAATGATTTACTCTGAATATAGAGCTATTTATTGAACAAAAACGACATTAAAACAATTGACATAATTAATTAATTGGTCGATGTTTAAAAACATGTCCACACACCTCTATTAGCCTTAGTTGATAGATGAGACAATGCACTTTTGATTGAAAACAATGTGGATGTAGTACTTCCTTGCTCTCTCTATTTTATTTTTGTGGTTCATCTCGCAAGGTCTACATTTGACCTTGACTTATAGCCTCAAAACGTGCAGGAGTTCCTGAAAACCACTTACTTGGAACTTTTGTCCTGTCAACATGACCATGCGTTGCATTAAAACCATACTTACAAACTCTTGTTTTTCCACTCTGTTTATGTGGTGTTCTATTCGATATGTGTCCATCACTGATAAATGATTGACTGACTGATATACTGTATTTCACATTAAGGTTTTGACTTGCATGTGTGCACCGAATGCTAGGAATGTATTCTTCACATATTCTTTACTTCAGGTCAATTTGTATTAAATGCCATCTTTTTTGATAGAATAAATTAAATGTGAGTCATTTAATGTCTGATTAATCTGTCTTATCTGAAATTGGCATTGTGTAATATTGGCTATTGGAGTGAGGGCTGACCTGATGTTCTGTTTGCTGTGTTATGGTGACCTGGCACTGAAATGCACCATCACTATCGATTTGGCAGCATCTTTAATTTGTTTATCCTTTTTTTCTTTCTTTTTTTCTTCAAACCTATCGCTTGTTCCCATTGTGTTGAACTAGCCAAGCTAGATGCCTGTGAGTCAGAGGCAAAAGGCAGGGAGACTGGTAAGCAGAGACATTAGAGAGATAAATCTTCTCTCCGATATCACCCAGCGACCGCAACGCTTAAAAGACACAACACAAAATCAAGATGATTGATCTGTAATAGGTGAGTGTGGAATCACTTTGAGCAGGATTTGTCTTATTCTGCAAGGCCCCTTTGGAGTTTGAAAACGGTCTTAATCTTTCTCATTTACCCAGTGATTTGATTTGTGTTAAAGTCTCAGGTGTATTCGATAAGTCTGGCTACCAGGACTTGGGCTGGTCATTAATTATTCCTGTAGTGTGCTAACTATCAGCTAAATGAATCATACGTATTCATAGAGGGGCTTTCAACCTTACTGTCTGCATACCAGCTGTGGCCACTAAATGTGTTTTTGTGGAAAATAAAGAACAGAAAGCTATTTAGTTTCTTTACAGAAGACAGGAATCAAAGTATATGGTCTGTATCTTGCTCTCCTTTTCGGACTCTGCCTTGCTTTCCTCCCACACCAGTTTGTGTGTGATAGAGGAAATCAAAAAATAGAGGAAAAGCTCTGCTCCTAAAAAAGGTCTATATGCAAGCTGGGAGGAGTCCTTTTAGATGTTTTTCTTTTTTTCCTTTTAAGCAGGGGTAATTTAGGAAAATCACTTATCAGAAAGGCATAGACGTCAGAGACTTGAGTGAATGCCGGACCCTTCTCCCTCACCTTCAACTATACAGCTAGATATTAGCTATGGGTAGACAAACACAGGGGAAGGTGAGAGAAAAAGCAGTGAGATAGTGAGAAATAGACAGGGGAGAGAGCAGCACTCCTCTCTCCTTCTCCCCCCTCCCACGACTGGGTGAGCCAGTGTAAACCATGCAGCTTATCAGAGCTGTCGTGCTGTGATGTTGCCCAGGCAGAGCCCGGTGCAGTGCAGGCAGCCTCGCGGACCAGTGCTCCGGCTCCGGACCAACCCATCTGCTTCAGCACTGGAGACCCCTTCCCCGCCGAGACTCTCGCCGCAGCCCCGCGCCCCCCTCAGCGACATGTACCCCGAGGAGAGCCGGGGGCCGGGAGGGGCTGCCGTCGTGGACTTCCTGGAAGGGGCGTATGACTACGCTGCCCCGGCTGCCCTGCTCTACGGCCACTCCACCACTGGCTACTTCTCTGCCCCCCTGGATGCCCACGGACCGCCCTCGGACGGCAGCCTGCAGTCCCTGGGGAGTGGGCCCTCCAGTCCACTTGTGTTCGTGCCCTCCAGCCCCCAGCTCAGCCCCTTTCTGCACCCACCCGGCAACCCAGGGCTGATTAGCCAGCCCTACTATTTGGAGACCACCTCCACACCCATTTATAGGTGAGTTTGTATGTTCTTCTGTTACTTTGTGTCGACAGGAGAAGACCCAAAAATTACATTTCAGTTTGAAAGTGAGCAGGAGTTCTTGTGCCGACGACTTATAAATCATTTCTAAATGTAGAAATGATGTGCTGTAGGAGTAGAAGGGAAAGTTATTCTGACCCCATTCATTAAGTCTCTGCTGAATGGTAATAGATGCCACCGCCAGAAATCAAGATGAGTTGTTTAGTCAGTCTTGTGCACAGTGTTTTGTTGTTTATTATGTAAATGCCCCAGACAAAATATTTCTGGTTGTCAATGATAAAGTAGCTTCACAAAGGGTTTCTGTGATTCTGTTTTCTCCCTCATATTGTCAATATATAAGTAAATACTTTGAATCACAAGGACAAAAAGCTAATTTAAAATGATATATACCTTTTGTAGTATGGTATGTAATATGATTATACATACTGTATACTTAGCCTAATACACAATACAGCCTTACTGTATGTATTAACAATATACATTTTTCCACCATCGATATTTAAACTACTTAGTACCTATTTAGTAAACTCTTATTCCTCACATTGCTATAACAAGTATTGTATATTATACATTGTAGATATACATACATAACATTCCTTTATTTAGTTTTTATCTTGGGTTACAAAATATTACCATTATCTTAATGAAAGGATCAAGGCTGGCCAGGTTCTAATACCAGTGATTAAGGACTTTGATAAGGACCATGAGAAAAGAACAACAGAAGCACACGCAAACAGCTTGTTTTCTGACTTGGGTGGAAAATATTCCTCTTCTCTGCCACTCTCAAAAACCCAATTAATTCTGTGTGTGTGTGTGTGTGTGTGTGTGTGTGTGTGTGTGTGTGTGTGTGTGTGTGCGTGTGCGTGTGTGTGTGTGTTAATAATAATAATAATTGGGTTATTGGTCTTCCGGTGAAAACTATTTGCATCAAATGTTCCATCGCCAGTCACTAATTTGCTCATAGGTTATTTACCTGTATTCACTCTTAATGAATGATTAACTAATTCATTGTCGATAGACTTTGCATAATTATGCTCATCATATTCACTGTTGATAGATTGTACATACTTATCCAGATACTGGTGATGGCCAGTTGACACCACACACACACACACACACACACACACACACACACAGACACAGATACAGACACAGACACAGACATTGTACATTGTATTGTGTTTTTAATTGTTTCTTTCTACATTGTAGAGAGAAACCCCCAAAATAATCATATTTGAACATCCTGACAAGCACTTGGAATTGTAGGAGTCGAGGCATTACATTTCGTTTACTTGGTTCCACAGATAAATATTGTGAAAATTGCAGATCTGCAAGCTCATAACACCTCGCATTGTGAGTTTATCGGCTATTTAAAAAAAGCCTCTTTCTTATATATTATTTGACAATTTGGCCAATGTTTGACCAGTTTTTATAATGTAGTTTGTTGATTACTTTTGATGCAATAATGGTCTTTCCAGTAATGGCCTATTTGTCGGTATTAAAAAGGTCTTACAAGTTAAATTGTCATTTCACTGTTATCAGGGGACCCCCCCAAAATCATGTGGGGAAGAGTTAGCATACTAGTTGAACATGGCCTCTCTTACGTTGTCATTCACAGCATATGAATAGAGCTGCAGGTAGGCAAAGTATCACCATTCACATGAAAGCTGAGGAGAAGAGCTACCAGTGCTGTGATTTAAAATGCTGTCCAGGAAAAGAAAGCTTGTCGATTTCAACTCTACTTGGACTGAGGGACCGCTTTTTGACTGTGGTAACACTGCAGTCTAATAATCCCTTGCCGATTTTGAGCCGTTTCCTTCAGAAAAAAAAGCTGTGCCCTTCATTTAATCTTTATACTAGCCTGCGAAAAGGGGCGTGGCTTTGCAAAAAAAAGGGTGTTTTCTGCAAAGTGTGGGCATGTGAGCTTTGTGATGATTGGCAGGCCCCAGGGTGTCCCCAAGCCTTCTTTCTCTATCAACAATACAAGTCCGTAAACACACCAAAGTCCGAGCATTCTATGGAGGAACACTACACAGGGATATTTATTTGAACCAGAATACACAGTGCAGAGAAAGAACTTTATCTGCACCCATGTTGAGAGGGAGCTTTGGATATCATCTTCATATCTTCATGCCAGACATACACCTTAAAGAAGTAGTTCACCCCCAAAATGACTTTTTTCTATTGATTACTCAACCCATGGAGACTTGAATTCATGGACATTTTTTTTGTCACATTCCTAAGCCAATTAAGCCCCTAAGCCAATAAAGTCCCCATTGATTCGGGTAGGGGACCTAAAGACACTTTGGGTCCCCTACCGGAATCATTCATTATAATCAAATTATTGGTTTAGGAATGCGACAAAAACTAAAACATATCATGAATTCAAGTCTCCATGGGTAGAGTAATCAATAGAAAAAAAGTCATTTTGGGGGTGAACTACTCCTTTAATGCTATTCACATCAGCTACGATCTCCACTCTTAACAACTCTCTCCCCCACTCTCTCTCACCAGCTGTGATCAATCATTACAGTGCCAGACTCCTCTCCCAAAGTTAACATAACTCAAAGTCTGCAAGTGAGAGCGCACATCCCCGGGTATGGACTAGTATACAGTATATTATTTTTCAAGCCTTTGTCATTTATTTGAAACCCTGGCAATAAACCCTGGCCTGTAAATAATCTAAATAAAATGGATGCATTTTACACCTTGCTTGCTCTAGTGCTCTACTGATGGTCCAGCGCTAGGGAACAACATTACAAAAGTACAAATCTTTAACACATGTAATCTGTGTCATCATGCATAACACATGTCACCACATCATATTTTATATTTTGATATCAATCCATTATTGAGTTCAACTGCAAGCCTACGTGTCTGATATGCTCTGCTGCCTCTGCATAAGTTTGTGCAAAGGAATACAACATCGAACAACACTTTGAGACGACGTAAATGATGACAGCAGGACAATTTGGTAAGAGAAATGTGATGTTTTACACTGCATTTGTGCATTTTCAGGGGTTAGCTGACATTTGGTGAGTCAAGAGTAACCACAATCATTGTAGTTTTGTGTCCACAACTGTTCCAATTTGGGCATACATTTTAGGCGGATTTTTCCCCTGGACCCCCCTGGGGCTTAAGAGGTTGACATAGTTCAATATTGTAAATGGGTGATTCTCCCCTTTAAGCGTCCTGCTAAATTTGGCTAATTTGGGATGAGGCGGGACATACGTGATGTGACAACAAACTTTGAGCCATTTGTATCAGAATGTAGGCCAGATGTAGGCCACACTTAGGAGTCCGGATACTTTTTTACACCTAGTGTGAAGTGAGGGGTACTATTTATATGAGTTAATTTCATCAAGCGTCCTGCAAAGCTTGACCCTGGTGTAAAACCCTGGAGTAAAATAAACTTTGTGGCAGTCATTGATGTGATATTGAGTATATAGTGATGACATGTGAAGCATGTCAAGTGAAGCATGACCAATCCTGTCTGATTGGACATTATATTGTCCAAGTTATCCAGCCTTACATTCCGGATAACATCAGTCAAAAGTTTACAAAAAGCAGGTTCACTTTTCTGGCAAAACATTCTTGGACCGAAAACAATAGTGTGTTGCCTATAGCTACCACACTAATAATAACTAAAAAGATGCAATTGGAAATTGCAAGTGTGGTTGCCGTGACTATATTCTTTAGCATGCTAACTGTCATGTGAAGCTTGACCAATACTCGAGCTAACACCTCTCCCATTGATTCCCTATTGATTCACCCCTCCCATTGATTCCCTATTGATTCACACCTCCCATTGATTCCCAATTGATTCACAAAAAAGTTCTAGAAGAAGAAGAATTAATAAAGTTTCCCCAGGACTACAGTGTGTTGCCCTGTCCAACCACACTAATAACTAGAACTGAATTCTGTCGAGGTGCCAACTTGCTCCTTATGCTCAAGCAGGCCACACATGGCCTACTTGTGTGCAAGCAGAGCACGCCACAAGGTGTGCGCTGCTGGCCTCATGTCCCTAATGTCTTTGCCCGTTAATGAAGACATTACAGAGAGCGCTCTTATATACCAAACTCTGCTGACATAATCACCAGGAAAGCTGGAGGTATGGCTGTAGGTGACACCTACATACATAAATACATACATACCCAGCCATTCCAGGGCTATGGTCTTCAAAAATCGCTGTCACCTACATACATACCAAACCGAAAACGGTACATGCACGCTCTGCTTGCGCAAGTAATAACAATAACAGTTTATGTAACAGTTTATCAGGAAGTCCTTCAAGGAACTATGTGGTTACCAGTAGGGCAACCAGTTGAGTTCAATCCTGGATACACAATCCACTCCAGTGATGTCATCAGTGATGTCACTGATTCTGATTGTAGTTGAGTTCAATGTGGGAGTTGTGCTAGCGAGGATTGGTCGACCTTCCTGTGTTTGATGCTTATCGGTGCTGAATTTCCCCCAGGAATCAAAAAGGGGTTATCTTATGTACATATTATAGGCCCCTGACCACTTTATTAATAATTATGTGGGTCATAACCCCACATAACTATGACTATAATGTCATACATTATGTCCAAGATCCATGTTGTTATTAGACACCACCATGAGAAACGGTATTGTGTGAAATGATTTACAGTGTGATCCACTGTGTCAGGCCCATTGTCCCAGGATCCAGTCATCAACCTGCATCAAGGGGGGAAGCCTGTGGCTCCACGGATGATCCGGAGTCCTACAGTGTTGTGGGTTCAGTGCCAGGGCCAGGAGCAGGCTCAGGGTCGGGGGTGGTGGCATTTGAGATGGTCAAAGAGACACGCTACTGTGCTGTCTGCAGTGACTATGCCTCTGGATACCACTATGGCGTCTGGTCCTGTGAGGGCTGTAAAGCCTTCTTCAAGAGGAGCATCCAAGGTAGGCAAAGCCCTCTCTTATAAAATAACAAATTCATAAACATGCATATAAACAAAGCAAAAGAGAAAAAAAATCATGTTGAAAGAGTCGTTTCAGCTTCTCTGAGTCATCCAACCACACAAATTCATAATTTGGATTAACCTTATTAAAAAGTATCTGCCTAATAGGATTGTAGAATGGGTTAATAGACAGCAAAATGCATTTCATTTTCAATTGCATTAAGCTCACACAGATGGGTCTCAATATGAAGACCAAGTATACTGTAAATGAAAAATATGAACCGAGATCACAGCTGGCCATTAACCATGGTACTTCATCGTTGATTCCCCTCATGTGCTGTATATAAACTTGTGCCACCGTGGCCAGTTATTTTAGTTTTAGTTACTTGTTGACCTGCTGTTCCATCGTCAGTAATGGAGATGATGCAGTTTAGTCTCTCACATCACAGCGGAGATCCAACAACTCACCAACACAGGATTACACTGCATGTATCTGTCCTAAAAATACAGGCAGCATGATACAAAAAATTGACGTTTTCTATAGATTACTCACCCCATGGAGGCTTGAATTCATGGATATATTGTTTTGTTTTTGTCGTATTCCTATAGACAATAATTTGAGGGACTCTTTGTGTCTCCATATAACAAAGCAGGCTCTTTGTGTCTCCATAGGGAACCACTGCTGGTCATCAAATTATTGGCTGAGATAAAAAATATCCCTGACAAAAAGTAATTTTTTAAGATGCAGTAGGAACATCATTTAGAAGATAGGATTCTCATCTCACACTTAATTAAATGCTGTAAACCTTTATTCCAGCGTGGGGGGTCATGATGACACGGATTGTGAACTCTCACTGGGTTCCAACCAAGACAGCTTCTAAAGCCATTATTTTGTTAATTGGCTTCAGAAGCAGGTGGTTTAAATAGGGTCTGGGAAGAAGCAGCTGTGTTTAAATAGGGTGTAGGAACAGCGGTGTACTACTCAACAATACGTGTATTCAATTATCAGTTCATGAAGACCGATAAAGCGTAGGAAAGCAAAGGGATGTAGAATAAGGAAAAATCACTACCTGCATTTCAGCAAACAGTGTTCCGCAGCCATTATGCAGTGTTCAAATCTGAGAATTATTTTTTGAGAAATACAGAAATGACAATTGAAGGATTTAAGGAAAATAAAAATCTTATACAGTATATAATTATACGAATTAAATAGCATGTAACTGATATTATTATATATTGTATTATATTGTGTATATATATGATAATAATAATTCTGTAGGCTATATATGGGAGTGTTGTCTGCTTGGTAAAAAATGATAATGATCTATGTAATAACTAGTTAATTGATGGATTGAGGGGTATGATATGATGTATCAGTGTTGGTGCTTGAATACAGTATGTATGCATATGTATTTGAATGTGTATATGGGTGTATAAAATCGTCAATTGTGTGTGCCAGGGTGTATAAGTAAAGTCTTGAATATATGGAATATCTTTGAGTATTCACTGAATTGTACTGTCATGAAACTGTACCTTTTCCTATGCAAACTTCTAAAAAGTCTTCAATCAATCAATCAATCAATCACTATGAACTTTTTAACTGAAACTGTTAAATCAACAGAATAGGCATAAATAAGCTTTGAGCTTCAGCCTATGCCTTTTTCGATCAACCAAAAAGATATGTTGGATTACAGTGTGAAATGTTTTGTGATAATGTTGATGAGGATTGAGCATATACTTCTAGTTTTTCACCTGTCCTTATGTCATTTAATTGTTATATTTTGTATTGTATAGTACCTTTCAAAGAACATGGTGTGGACCCATGGAACATTATTTTGTACATAAAAGCTTCATATGCTTAGTCATGTTGCAATGCTCTGAAATGTGTTGTGAAATATGGGATTTGTCCATCAAAAGACTAGTCACAGTCGCAATGGTCTCTGTGGTAATGATCATGCACAGATACAATGTTTTTTTTTGTAAAGGGTTCATTGATAATGAACCTTAATTAACCTAATGAATTGATAAGACAGTTCCTGCGTACTACATTACATAATTCTACTCAGAGAGCTGAAGTGGCACACTTAATAATGCTTTTTTCCTCCACACCCTATTTAGGTCACAATGACTATATGTGCCCAGCGACCAATCAGTGCACTATTGACAGAAACCGAAGGAAGAGCTGCCAGGCGTGTCGTCTTAGGAAGTGCTACGAAGTGGGCATGATGAAAGGAGGTGGGTAGTACTGTAGGGCTGCAACTATCCATTGTTTTCTTGGCGATTATTTGTTTTTTCTTCCGTTTATTCCTTTTTTCAAATAATAGCATTTTTTTAAAATATATATACTAAGGCTGGGACTTTAACTGATTAATTGCGATTAATTAATTACAGAAAATTAACGCGATTAAAAAAATTTACTCATTTTAATCGCACTTAGTTTTTGCACCACAGAACCTTCAGTTTCGGGCATACCGATCATAGCGATGCACCAACCAAGAAGAGACAACAAATGCAAATGGAGAAGTAGCCGATCAGAGCGCTTTGCTTGGCCCAGTGGATGCGAAATTTAGATTTAAAAAACTCACTTGTTGATTCACTCGTACAACAAAATGTGTTTTACTTGAAAAAAAATGCTTCTCAGGTCAAATATCGATGTGCGATTAAAATGCGATTAATTGCGATTAATTAATCACAGAGCCTGTAATTAATTAGATTAAAATATTGAATCGCATCCCAGCCCTAATATATACATCTGTATATTTACATATCGAGTCAACGTAAAAAATAAATAACTAATCAACTATATAATTAAACAATAAACAAAGTCGCACGAAAATAGATGATCTACATACAAGCTCAAAAAGCATGACATCGCAATGCGTTGTCGATCTGCTGAAGGAAAATAAATAAATAATGCTCTTTAATTATTTTTACACAAACTCACACCCACACACACTTGAATGCATTCAGCTCCAGTCAAGAAAATTGTTCATTGCCATATCTTTCAGACCAGCCTTGCATTTCTTCATTTAATTTGCCTCATCCATCGATGCAGACGTTCTGTCCTCTTGACATTGACTTTAACAAGCAGCTTTTTGGTTCCTAACGTCCAATTATTATAGTTTCTAATATGAATTGTTTTTGTTATCTTCATTATTTAGTTTAATCTTTAGATGTTTTCATTCCTGGGCTCTTATCTCATTAGCACAATCCTTTTTTTTTTTTTTTTTAAACAAATAATTATCTCTATAGAATAGTTGGATGATCACAGATTTCCTCATTTGCTCGTGTTCAATTGCCATCTATGGAGCATGCTGCCATTATTGTAGTCCTGCTTACTGAAGTGTGAGTGGGTTGCTGAATTCAGATAAGCTTGACACTTAATGAAAACGTGCCATAACTTTAACGTGGCCTTGAAGTGGGTTTCCTGGAGTTCAACGACCGATTAGCCCACACCCAATCTTTTGTTTTTCATACCTCTTAAATCACACAGCCATCAAAAATACACTTTTGAATACCACGGCAAGGACAGGATGCAAAGTTATTTGTCGGGGGGTTACAGTGGAGGCCTGATAAGTAGTTGTATTAGTGTGGTTCATGTGGATTTTTACTATGCCTGTGTGCTCACACTTATGTCTCTTGTCTCTAATATGCATATCGTTGCTGTCCAACGGAAACCTCGTATCTAATCTCCACATTTCAACAGTGTTCTTTCGTAAATGAACCTACTTTGTCATACAAGAGTGTCACACAACAGTAGCAAAAATAGCCAACCTACAAGCTCACAACACGTCGCAGTGCGATGCGTTGTGAGCTTGTAGATCAGCTATTTTCACTATTATGTTTTTAAATTCTGAAAATGAAACTGAACGTGTGTATGTGGTTTTCCATTTTCTGAAAAGTAACAGTTTTGGACATACAAGGTTTCCAACCCACAGTGACGATATATATCTTTTGTTGGTGAATGTCTTATCACCACATTGAAGGTATGCGGAAAGACCGCGTGGGTCGTATGCGACGTGACAAGCGGCGGAGTGGCACTGTTGTTGAGAGAGAAAAGCCCTCTATAGTGCAGGTGGAGGACAGAGCGGCGCCCCTTCTGGATGAGAGGAGACACAACAGCCCAAGAGGAAGAGCAGAGGGAGAAGGAAGAGGGGGAAGAGCTTCAGAAATCCTCATGGCCCCTGACCAGGTGCCAACGCAAAAACACTAAGACACAAAGACACAATGAGACTGACATAGATGCCATTTTGTTCATAATAATAATCAGTAAGAAGCCTAAGGGCGACAAGCGACCTCACCCTAAAGGGCATAACTCACTATAGACATAACAGGCATAGAAGGAGGAAGGGAAGCTCATCAGTTGGAATGAGCAGCAGCAGTCAGTGCAGTTCTATGTGTACTGTACGTATATATCTATGCTCTGGTCGCTGGAAATCTGTGCCCAAGGAAGCTCCATTCACTTGCATTGAAGAGTGAACTGCATTTGCACGAAACTTAACATTGTGAGTGAATGGTAAAAATGTCTGCGCCCAAAGCATTACGTTTAGACAACGTAGAGTGGTTTTGTCTACATTTAATGGAAGCTATACATTTCAGTCACTAGTCATTAACCATATAATAATTTCTTTGTTGGTTTAAATCATTTAAAATATATAAAGAATGCCACGTTTATTCAAGGAAGATATGGGTTTGGGGGAGGTGGAGAGGTGGTGCGGCACACTTGCCCCCTCTATGGATGAACCACCACTGGTAATCAATCAATCAAAAATCTCTTTGTACTTTGTGAAAGCAGCAAAAGTCATCACCACAATGTTGCTAATGTTGAGTACTTTCTACTTTTGGTACTTTAAATACATTTTGATGTCAACACTTTTGTACTTTTATCAAGTAAATTTTGAATTCTGGACTTTTTCCACCCCAGGTTTTAACTCCTCCTTGCTCGCCCCCGTCCCGCTATAGGTGCTCCTCCTGCTGCAGGGTGCAGAGCCCCCGGCGCTGTGCTCCCGCCAGAAGGTCAGCCGACCCTACACAGAGGTCACCATGATGACGCTGCTCACCAGCATGGCGGACAAGGAGCTGGTCCACATGATCGCCTGGGCCAAGAAGGTGCCAGGTGAGACACACACTGTCAAATCAATCGTCATTATTAACAGTAATGAACAATATCACACTCACAATGTAACTCTGTTGTGTCAAAGGCATCAGAATAACCTGCCTTGCTTGTGACGAGTCACTTGTTAGGAGAATTATACCAGAAAGAGTGAAGCTAGCCTTAAATCTGCTAGGTTCTGTCTGATATTTCGGATTCCATCATAATTGACTAACATTGGCTTCCAAAGTTTGCAGGATTGGTCCGCTTGGAATAAAATGCCTCAAATCATGAATGCAGAAACCTTCTCAGAAATCTTCCAAAATAGCGACAATATTAAATCTACAAGCTCACAGCGTGTTGTGAGCTTGTAGATCTGCAAATTTTGCTATATTTCTGATCTTGTTGAATCTTGCCCCTGACTATCCATATTACTACAAAGTACAAACCAAACTTTTAAAAACTACAAAAACCCAATGAAAACTTACCTGATATTGAAAACAAAAAGTAAAAACAAAATAAAAATGTAATGGAAAATAACCTTGCTCCGTATATCATTTGAGATGAGCACTGTTATGTGTCGTCATCAAACTTGATTGGCGTATGAGCTATTTCTGTCTGCAGTGCACAGTGACTGTCGTGGGTGTACAGGTGTCCTTGGCTGATTGCTTGGGCAAAAGCTCAGGTGATGCAAGATCTTGGCTGCTGCAGTGCACACACGCACACGCGCGCGCACACACACACACACACACACACACACACACACACACACACACACACACACACACACACACACACACACACACACTGTTGCATTCTGGGGTGGTAATTACAGTCATCACCTTTAAAAGGGTTGTTTGTCCAATTTGCAGGCACCCCATAGAGCATAAATGTAGCACAATCTGCCTGTACAAGCACCTTCACTCACAAATATACACGTCACTCAAGCCCGCTGAGTGAGTAAATTCTAATTTGGGACCATATGTGTCAATAAAACCCTAAAGGCACATCGTTTTAATTGCGAGAGGTCCAACCCGGGGTGGAGATGGCCACAACGAGAGGCAAATGGTGGTAATTAAATATGAATTGAGACAGCTGAGTGCCAGAGATAAGGCACTTTATGCTAGCAACAAGGTTTGCAGATGGAACTGCCAGAACAGCTAGCAAAGTTAGTACAATGACTACAGCATGCATCAATCTTTTATCTTTGAGCCAGTCAGTTGTATCTGTCCTCTATTTGGCACTTGAAGTGTTTGCTACAGATTTTGAGCTGTTGTGTTGTTGCTTGCTTATATGTAAACGTAAAAAACTGTGTGTGTGTGTGTGTGTGTGTGTGTGTGTGTGTGTGTGTGTGTGTGTGTGTGTGTGTGTGTAAACACAGCAGCAAGATATGTGAACAGTTGCGATAAAAGAAGGCGATAAAGGAAAGCGAATGGAATACAACGAATGCTGTTATTGGTTCCAAAGCGACTGCAAAAGATTTCTGCTATTTTTTTCAAAACGCTTTATACCCTGTATAAATATGTATAAAAATACCCATATGTGACTTATAGCTCTGTTTACACAATGCTATACCCCCTCCAACTATATATACGTTCCCCATTTTCAACTGTTTATTATATTTTCACACTTGCTTTGGCAATGTAAACCTGTGTTTTCTCATGCCAATAAAGCTCCTTTGAATTAACCCATTTAGACCTGCATCCGTGTCACACTAGATTTTAACCACTTTAACCATTATTTTATGCTTTTAACTATTAAAAGATAGCAGATATACAAGCTTTCAGCGTGGCACCTAAAGCCTCAGAAGGATTTAGAAGACACTTATAGAATCGTGTCAAAAATGTTTGAAGACTTGGCAAAAATGGCAGATCTGCAATCTCGCAGCTGTGAGCTTGTATATCTGCTATTTTTTAATAGTTAAAGCATAAAATAATGGTTAAAGTAACGATGTGTAATAATGCGTTCCCGTGTGTCTCTTTTCAGGTTTCCTGGCGCTCTCTCTTCACGACCAGGTGCAGCTGCTGGAGAGCTCCTGGCTGGAGGTGCTGATGATCGGCCTGGTCTGGAGGTCCATGCAGTCGCCTGGAAAGCTCATCTTCGCCCAGGACCTCATCCTGGACAGGTATAGGCTATGGGGCTTTTAAGCTGTGACATCATTTTGTAGGCAGAGGAGAATCTGCCCCCAGAGCATTTTCTGTCCCTCGCTATTTCAAAAAACAACGACTAAAGTATAACGACTAAAGTATAATTCTAACACTTTCCTTTCAACAACAAAGAGAAGAAAAATGTGTAAATAGTAAAAATAGTAAAAAGATTCACGGAAACTGGGGGCAGAAATTGTCCTCTGCCTACAAAATGATGTCATACTTAACAGCACCATATCGTCGTTGTCGGGTGGAAACCTTGTATGTCCAAAACCGTTCATTTTTATCATTTAAAAAAATGAACTAAACTAGTGAAAACAGCCGATCTGTTTTCACTACTTTTGTGCGACGGCCTTGTCTGATGAAGTAAGGCTTTACTTCGCGAAAAAAACGTACAAATTTGAAACTTGGAGATACAAGGTTTCTGCCCGACAGTGACGATATGCACTTTTTGATTGATTGAAGACTTTATCAGAAGATTTCATAGGAAAAAGTACAGTTTCATGACAGTACAGTTCACTGGTACAAGGTCAACTAAAAGGAGATCCTAGTAAGCTTTTTGGCTTATTTACACAGGAAACCTTTATGTATCTCATCATATAACATTGAATGACAGACGGATAGGACACAGCTATGCAGTAGAGAATGTCAGAAAAAAACACAGCACAGCACAGCTGCCATATTGGAGAGAAGTTGGGCCTCTTCTCACTTCCTTTAAAGGTGTTTAAAGTGTTTAAATTATACTAATGAAGGCTCTGTACCATTTCATGTAACTCAGCCATTCTCCTTTATTTCAAGGACCCCCATAACTCTGAGAGTGTACAAATGGAACCAAATGGAACCCTTAAGGGGTCATTTGGAACTCCCAAGGAACCATGAGTGTCTCTGGACCACACTTTGAGACTGACTGGTGTAGCAGAGTGTTTCAAGTGAGCCAACATGGACAATATCAGCATATCTGACTCTGTTTGACCAGAACAGCACCTTCATTAGTATTATTGGTAACATCTGTGAAGGAAGTGAGAAGAGACCCAACTTCTCACCAAAATGGCTGCTGTGAATAGCCTATGGACCCGTTTCTGGTCTACGTTACACTGATAAGAACTAGATGCGTGCGCAGGTCGGTACCAAAATTAGCCAATGAAACCAGCGCTCCCCAAAACAACAGGTTTGGGGATTGGACGGAATTGATTACATGATACAGTCACCTGTGCATTTAGTCTTAATGTTTGTAAACAAGAAACTCGTCTATACGCCCACCATACCTCTGCATGTCACACACCTGTATGTACACGTGTTATTAGGGTTGTACACATGCACTCTCTGCCCGTTCACCCCCCCCCCCCCCTCCCCCCAGACACACATACACACACACACACACACACTCATCTTCAGATTGATAAATTGGCATTGTAGATTTTCCATTTTGCACCTCATTTGTTCCTTTTGTAAATGGCTATCATAGAGTAATGATGTGTTTCACATGGAGATGAGAGGAGCCACTCTCTAGCCCTGAAATACCCCCTCAGCTTTATACTGCTGAGCAGGCAACCTTGGCGGAGACTTTAATCAAAATCTTTAATCAAAAACTCAAATGCGTGGAAGGATGGAGACGCTGGAGAGACAGAGAAAAGGGAGGCAAGCACAGAAAGAGAGACAGAGACAGAGAGAGACAGAGAACTGCGGATAAGAGAAGAGAGATCCGGGGAGACGTGGTTGTTTTGCAGGCAGAGCCTGTTCTTCCCCCCAATTCAAAGTAAACACGCCAAACCACCATAACCAGAGAAAGAGAGCAGACAGAGAGGGTGTGAGAGACAGACAGACTGACAGACAGAAAGAAAGACAGCACTGTGAGAAAAGAGACAATGGGAGAGCGCAAGACCAACGGATAGACAGTGCTTTTACTCTCTGATGAGCGTAATGGACCCATTTGATCCAGAGGCGTATGAGGGAATATTACCTGTAAAAATGTGCTCCATGTGAGTGTCCTCCTGAATTGGACATGATGATGGCTAAAATGCTGAGCGTGAGGGGTTGACGACTTCTGTCTGCTCTGTGCTGTCTGGCCTCATCTGGAGCCTCAACCTAGCGGATATTATCCATCTCCTCCCATCATGTTTAAATCACGCTGACATCCAGCTCCATTATTATTATTATTTCTGTTATTTTTGTTATTATTATTATTATTTTCATCCTTCTTCCAAAGAGGGCCTGCTTTAAACCTATGGATTTATTGCATTTTTTCCCCCAAAGGTTTCAGAAATTCTCAAAAATGGAAGGTGGTGAAAATAGCAGATCTAAGGTTGCAACTTACATATCTTCTAGATCAGATATTTATGCCTGGTGACTACGTACGACAAAGTGTAAAGTAGGGCTACCCAATAGAGCAGTGGTTTTCAACCAGTGGTCTGGGGACCACCAGTGGTCCTTGATGAGGTTCCAGGTGGTCCCCAGCTAAATGGAGATTTGGTAACCAAATGGACTCTTATAGATCTTTAACTCTTGAGAGTGTGAATTGAAACCAAATGGACCCATTTCATTTTACACTCTCAAAAGTTAAATTATTGTTAAACATCTGTATTACTTAATTTACACGAAGTCTACACAACTAGAGAATGTAGAAGAAGTGTTATTTTGTTCAACTTTTGCCAGTTCTATCTCTCCTATGGCACCAACATCAATACTATAATGGAATTGTGGGTAAGATCTTATCCAACAATATCAAAATATTCTACGGTTTGGGTCTGAGAGGCTAAATCTCAAGTCATCATGGTCCGTGGCTAAATTTTCCCTTTACACCAAATCTCTATTTTCACTGAATCTTGAATGATTATGACATGGCATATAGAGGAAGGGTTCATGTGGTCAAAGATGATTTTGCAGTCTAGCTCTTACTAACTTGTGTTTTTTACGCTGATTTTGTTTTGTTTATTGGATACAGGAGTGAAGGGGACTGCGTGGAGGGCATGGCTGAAATATTTGACATGCTATTGGCCACTGTTTCACGCTTTCGTATGCTCAAATTGAGGGCTGAGGAGTTTGTCTGTCTCAAAGCCATCATCCTGCTCAATGCTGGTGAGTTACGCAAAGAGTGTGTGTGTGTGTGTGTGTGTGTGTGTATGTGTGTGTGTGTGTGTGCACACGCACAGGCAAGCATAGATGTGTGTGTCAAAGAACAATTGTGCAAACAAATTAATTTGTTTAGTTAAACACCTATTTATAAGATTATTGTGCCATTTTTATCGCTTTCGACCTGACAATTATTGTCAGCATTTTTGCTATTTGGGGCTAGGGCAAAACATTTGGATCCAATATTACACAATATGACACTCTGTCACTGTTATTGAAAGGTATTCATTTCCCCAAATAATTTATGATCCAACACTTTATTTACTTATTAAACAGACACATTAAACCAGGGGTTCCCATGTCATGGACAGTTGACTTAAACTTCACAATGGCAATATGACTTGGATCCACATTATACACGAAGACCTTATCTAATTCTAAACCATCGCTCCTTTAGTTTGATATCTGTCGTATGCATGTCACGTTGTTATCATTTTTGCTTCTGTTCCCTTGTAAAAATAATGGACCGTGTGTCAGACTATACGCCCACAGGAGTGTGCTTCCGAATGCCACAGAAGTACATTAGCCGAAGAGAGTGTTCTCAAATGGCCCGTAGCGTCAGTAAACCCAATAACTGTAACCGTGGCAACTTGAGACAGCGGAGACGGTCATAGTTAATCTTGGAGATTAACCCATTTAGGCCTAGAATTATTGAATGCTTTAACCAGTGAAAAATATCAGATATACAAGCTCACAGCGCGGCACCGAGTGCCGCGCTGCAAGCTTGTAGATCTGATATTTTCGAAAAAGTCATGAAAATGTGTGCAAATCTTTGAATATAATGTATTTTCAAAGCGAACGTTTGTAACTCAAATTTTGCTTCTGGGTGGTCCCTGGAACTAAATATGTTGAATGGGAGTCCGTGGCCAAATAAATATCATTTTGGGGGTCCTTCACATGAAAAGGTTTGAGAACCACTGACATAGTAGTCTCTCAAGAACAGACTGACTGAGCTCCATTTAAGTGAAACAGACCTTTTCTTTGACAATGGCTGGCCAGCTTAGGTTTTTCAAAAAAACCTTAGAAGGATTCAAAAGACACTTTGAATCGGGTCAAAATTCTAATTTTCACGATTTTTCAAAAATAGCAGATCTACAAGCTCGCAGCGAGGCACTCGGTGCCGTGCTGTGAGCTTGTATATCTGCTATTTTTCAATAGTTAAAGCATAAAATAATGATACACAAATTGTGTACGCGTTTTAAACGGGTTAAAGGCATTCGACATGAGTAATGGAAAAGGACAGAAATGCCGCCAGGATGACACTGACACATGCAGTGGCCTGTTGTGCACTTGATTACTGTGTGGGCAACCCTAACTACGTTAATAGGAACTCTGCTCGCTTAAATGTACTTTCATTCATGTCTGCACACACAGTCAAATCCTCAGTGTTGTTTAACTCTGCCAGTGTACGAATGTAACCAAATGCTACCGTGTGATCCGTAAGGTTCCATGTGATTACATTCGTACACTCTCAGAGTTACAGGTGGGTTAACTGTGTATCTTATCAGCCCTGACCCAAAGAACATAACACTTGATTCAACACACTTGTTGTGCCTTCAAACAATTCTAATCATGTCAGATATCATGTCTACACTAGACATGCACCATTCTCCCCAAGCACAAGGAATTACATTTCGGATGCTCTCCTCTGATTGCCTAAAATGGATCTCTGTAGTTATAATCCTATGAGATGAAATTCATCATGTCTCGTAGCATGAACAACCCAAGAGTATTGCAGGTGATACTTGTCTCTGGATCGGATGTGTATGTGTGTCTGAAGGGAGTGTGTGTGCGCATGTTTCAGTGTATACTGTATATGTGTGCTGCTCCTGGATCAATTACGCGCTGTTATAGCCATAATGACTAAATTGTGCAGCGCGTGGCAGAAATTGACCCAGCTGCTCCTTTTCAGAACAGAGGGGTTTTGTACAGTATACTGTTAGACGTGAGTTTTTCTTCTCGTGCCATTTCAGTACTCTTTCTTTCTCTCTCTCTCTCTCTCTCTCTCTCTCCCTCTCTCTCTCTCTCTCTCTCTTTCTTGCGCTCTCTCTCTCTTTCAGGTGCCTTCTCCTTCTGCACAGGCACAATGACGCCCCTCCATAACAGCTCGGTTGTGCAAGGCATGCTGGACACCATCACCGATGCTCTGATCCATCACATTGGCCAGTCGGGATACTCGGTTCAGCAGCAGTCGAGGCGACAGGCTCAGCTGCTTCTCTTGCTCTCCCACATAAGGCACATGAGGTGAGGAAGAACTGTCCCCACCCTCGTATCTGGAACAGTCCGTGTGGGCCAGACGTCACCATTTGAGTGTGCAAAACCTTGCCTATATCTACAGTATATATCTGACGATCTACAAGTTTGACACACGGTCCACACAACGCCTAGCATCACGAGGCGTTGTGAGCTTGTAGATCTGCTATTTTCACTATTTTAGTGTGACAATTTTGTATGATGAAGTAGGGCTTTATTTGGCAGGGAATGTGTTCATTGAGAAATACATTACAATGATTCAAATCTGAAAATCTATCAATAAAGTACCACTGTGTATTAGATACATTACTTCAAACATGATATAGAAGCTTATTAAAATGATCTATGGGTTGCCAGTATTGCAGACACACCCCCGGTAGATGATATAATGAAATAAAAATGGATTTCCAGGGAAGGTGCTTTCCTGTTTTTTTGAATGACAGCAGTACGAGGTGAAAACACAATAAGTTACCAGTCAGCAAGGTCTGTCATAAAAACACAATCTAGCGATGTATTGCAATAAAAGCAATCACAATTAGAATTTTTGCCCACAACATTTGGGGTCTTGGCCAATGGACTTGGAGCCATTGTAAATAATGTTAACATTAGAAAGAGGTAAATACTGTATGTAACATGCTCACGCTCTTCATCCAGAGTGATTTACAGTAAGCAAGGACAACACAAGGTAATAAATCAAATGCATAGAAATAGTAATCTAGGATCATGGGTAAACCAAGAATCATCAATAATCTCTACATTGAAACGATCCACACTATAGGATGCCAGGTCAACAATGACCTGGCATTTTAGCCTTTGCATAAGCCTGCAAGGTCATCAAGGTATAAAATCAGACTTATCATTTAAAGCTGTACTGTGGAAGCTGCTCAACTAGTGGTCAGTAGCGGTATTGCTTTTTTCGGCCGGAGTCGCCGCGGACCACCGGAACGGAGCACCTCCGCCTCGCCGATACGCATCCGTAGAGCCGTCTCCTGTCATTTTTAGACCAGGATTGAGGGAGTAGCAGGCAAGATTCCTTCACCAATGTAAACACAGTTGCTGAGGGAAGCTACTTCCTTTAGAGACAGCAAGACTCGCTGTGATTGGCCGGTGGTGTATGATCCGCGCTGTGATTGGCCGGTAGTGTATCATGTGGGAGATGACATCATTTTGCCGGGAAATACAGCCCCTGTCACAGCTATGTAGAAAACATATAAAGAAAAGGCTTTTGGGGCTGAAATTAACGGAGTGGGTGTTCTAAAACTTTAGCGATTTAATAGTTAGGACAATTTTAAGATATGTTTTATAAAAAAAGTTACATAGTATAACTTTAAGTTTATTTTCACGCAACTTCACACAACACTTGTGAGTGTTAATTTAACTCAGAGAGTGTGAAAATTCATTTCATGCTTGATTTGATTGTGTTTTAGGAATCCTTTGACAGGTTTCAGGTTTCTAGCCTAATACTAACCGTCATGGGAGTATGAATAACGCTTTGTGGATGTATGAAATGTTCCAGTTAGCCAAGTTAAAAGAACCTTTTTTGATAACCGTGGCTCTATTCTTAGACTGGTCCAGGGGTTTGCGGTATGGTGGGAAATCAACAGTGTGACTTAAAGCTGGCATGCTAGGTCTAACTTAATCCCAAGGCAGGATGTTTAGTCTGCATCGACAGGCTGAAAGAGCAACTCTGGAAATTGACATTGGCCTGTTGGAGATAAGAGTAAATCACTGAAGGAGCACCAGTCATGGGTCAGGTAAAAGAGGAAAAAGCAACATAGAGATTAGATATTATGCTTCCATACATTTCTGTGTGTTAATAATGGAAATACAGCAATTCCTGGGTTCATCTAAGAATTAGTGAGAAGGTTGCAGATGAGGTTGAAGATTTTTGAGAAGACGGTTAGCTTGTAGACAAATCTTCTTTTGTCCATTCTTTATGGCAGGGGTCTTCAACGTTTTCAGGCCAAGGACCCCTTAGTTGAGAGAGATGAAGCAGGGACCGCCTTTTCATAGATGCCGTCATTACCTAATAGATTTGACCTTTTACTCTGTACTTAGTCTGCTCTTTCCGCCCTCTACACCAAACCTCTTTGCCGAAAATAGTCGATCTACAAGCTCATAACACCTTGCAGCGCGAGGCGTTGTGAGCTTGTACAGTTCTCAGAATATGGCACTAGGTTTCAAGTTGTTAATATAAAACGGATCGGAAGATTTGGAGGACCCCCTGTAGTAACTCTGAGGACCCCCTAGGGGTCCCGGACCCCCTGTTGAAGACCCTGCTTTATGGTCCCCACCCCCTTTTGTTGCCAACAAAAGGGGGTGTTTATTGTATTGTATGAGTCAATAAATCCCCTCTCGCTGTCCTCCTCACTGCAGTAACAAAGGCATGGAGCACCTTTACAGCATGAAGTGCAAGAACAAAGTGCCTCTGTATGACCTGCTCCTTGAGATGCTGGATGCCCATCGTCTCCACCACCCAATCAGAGTGACCCATTCCTGGGAACCGGCCGAGAGAGAGTCCCCTCCCGGTACCAGCAGCAGCCCCAGTACGGTATCCAACCGAGGCAACCCTGAAACCCAGAGCAGAGCGTCTGGCCCAGGTGTACTCCAATATGGGGTTCCCCGTCCTGGCTGCAGCCCCATTCAGTGAGACGGTGGCAAAAGCCAAGACGTGCAGGGGTGTCACACCAAATTCTGGCCCCTGGGTACAAGGATTCACTGCGGGCCCACCATGAATGTTCTTGATAGGGGGAGGGGGTTCAACCCATTTAGACTGGGAACACATTATTACGTGTTATTTTGTGCTTTGACTATTGAAAAATAGCAGATATACAAGCTCATTGCAAGCTTGTAGATCTGCTATTTTTGAAAGAATCATGAAAATTTGTGCAAATCCTTCTAGGGTTTTTTGAAAAACCTATGTTTCCCTATGATCCTCAAACTTTTTCATGTGAAGGACCCCCAAAATGATATATATTTGGCCACTGACCCCATCTCAAAATATTTAGTTCCAGGGACCCCCAGAAGCTAAATTTGAGTTACAAATGTTCCCTTAAAAATACATATATTCATAAGATTTGCACACATCTTCACAACTTTTCAAAAATAGCAGATTTACAAGCTTACAGCGCGGCACTCGGTGCCGCGATGTGAGCTTGTATATCTGCTATTTTTCAATAGTTAACGTATAAAATAAGTAAGGCCCCCTCTCAACCTTGGGCCCTAGTAACGCAGTCCCACTATTCCCCCCCCTTGTGACGCCCCTGAATACACACAGTATAATCCTGTGTGTTCATTTAACACTGAGCGTGTACAAACAACGCTTTGAGGATTTGTACATACTCACTCAAGAGTTTACAAATGGATAAATTAACACTGACTTTCCTGTGTAGTAGAAATGTCAAACGTCATTCTTAAAGGTGATACACCATGAAAATTAACTTTTCCTATTTTAAAACCTTTTTTGGGGTCCCACTAGCACCTTCTATCCTCACAAAGTCCCATTTCAGACCGTTGTGTCTTTCTCTGGTTTTGGGAAGGTGGAGGTTAAAAGCATCCCACGGGTTCTCAAAACAAGCTGTTTTTTGGGACATAAACAATATGACATAAATACTTTTTAAATGCATGGTGTATCACCTTTAATGAATCGAGTGTTGCACAGGCCCCGAGGGTGTTGTATTGGCTGAAAAATTAACGTTGTACACAAATTCATTTCATATTTGATGACTGTAATTTAAGTGAGTGTCACAGTTTTAGCTAACTGAGACAATGGTATATTCAACAATGGCATTCTTTTAGACGGCCTTAATTCACTACAGTCTAACTAAGCTCCATTGCAGCCTTTCTTTAATCCTGCATTTTGTGACTTATGATGTGTTGGTCTTTCATATCTTCACAGTACAGCTTATCGTTTCCAAAACAGCAGGTGTTAATATACTGTGTATTCTTTCATGTCAGCTTCAGTGTTTCTAAATTGAGAGCAGCTAATTTATCTTTTTTGTCATATAGGAGTCTTTATGTAGTGTGTCTGTTTGTTTGTTTCTGGGATTATAAGTGGTGCCTTCTCTAAATTGCACTTCTCGGGTCAAGGGGCTATGGGCATTGTGTTCACTACAGTGCAAATCATGCTGACTAGTGTAAACTATGATTGTATAATAATAATAATGTGTTTAAACTGCCAACGCAACTGCCAATGCCATCAAATGTCAGGTGCCTTACTGGAAATGCGCACAGTATGACAGAGGTGAATTCTGACTACCTACTGTAAATTAGTTACAGAGCCAAAGCTTGGAGCATTGATAATAAAATATGTTGCAGGTTTTGTCAAACTTTGGGTAATTTAATCCAATGTGCATGTTGTGTGGTGTGCGTGCGACGTGCGTGCGTGCATGCGTGCGTGCGTGTGTGATTTATTTATTTATCGCAAATGAGTTCACTATAGGCATCTACAAAGAACTTCCTATATACAGTAGGGAGTAGTGAAACAGTGGGTGCGTTTATATGCACATTCAGAATGGCATTCAGAATGAACTTATTCCGAATAGAGCTTCATACCCAAACGTTTACATGGGACCTGAATACAAGTATCCCTCATTCCACTGTCGTTTACATGACCAAAGGATTCATTCGGAATAGAACTTTGGGCATGCGCAAAGTAGGCCTACTTCAGGTCGGAGAAGGGGGGGGAGGGCAGTTCAGACACCAGTTCATTCCGAATGGAGCGTTTATATGACAAATGTATCCCGATTGAAACAGTATAAACCACCTCTTCAGACCAGAATGAAAATTCATTCGGGTTTGACCGGAATGGCCATTCCTAAACGTTTATATGAGCATTTCTATTCTGAATGAGCAGTCATTCCGAATATAAGTGGAATACATCTGTGCATATAAACGCACCCATAGACTTGTGAGTGAGTGATTTCAGACAGAGCCCAAGACTTGCACACTTTGATTGTTTTCCTGTATTTCAGTGGTTTTCAAGCCTTATCATATAAAAGTCCATTATTTATTCTGCATTAGAGCCACAGACCACCGTTTGATTGAGATCTTTTTGCCTCTCAGACCCAAAACTTAATGTGGGCACATAGGAGAGATAACAGGAAAACAGTGATCTAACTGTACTTCTTGTAGATTTGGTTTCATTTTACACTCTCAAGAGTTTGAGGGCACATTCAAACCAGGATGTTTTACTGCGATTAAAACTAATCCTGGAGCGTATTGTCGGAAAGTGTGCTTTGTTTGGGCTGGTGCTCTGTTGCGAATCAAACAAATTAATTCTAATCCATAAGTGGGATCGAATCCCACTTATCGCACTTTTTATTTTTCTTCCCGTTTGGTAAGAACAGACTGCGATGAGTGGGATTCGATCACGAGGTGCTGGGATTGCTGGGCTAATGTTAATGTCTATAAGGTCTATGAGGGAGGGTCCATTTGGTCACCAACTCTCTGTCATTTAGCTTGGACCACCTGGAACACCCTCAAGGACCACAGGGGGTCCCCGGCCGGACCACTGGTTGAGAATCACTGCTGCATCTGTATGATGTGGGAGCCCGCCCCTTTAGGAGACAACAGGCACACGACAAGTTTTTGATCTAGTGGTGAGGCATGGGACTGGATCTTTATATATTAAGGATCTTTGGTCCGTTTTATTTGTCTACGTTTGTTCATTGCTATTTATGCCAAAATGGGTGACCTGCTTGAACTCATCGTCATGAATCAAAAGGCAGTCACTGGGATTTCGACAGGTCACCTCAATTAAAACTTTTCATTACCGGTATATTAAAAAATAATTCCCCACAGAAAGGCAAAACTACAAGTTGCACAATGTTAAAGTTATAGTGTGTAATGTTTTCAATGAAAATAATCATCATAATTTATTTTTGGACAACTTGTATAAACACAGTGTTATCATGAGGCTCATGACATGAGGCTCTACCGCCAACACACACCAACATGACGCGGGCACCAGAAATGTTCTGAAAATGTGTTCATGTAGGCTACTGTATGTATTTACAGTTCATATAAATTGTGTGCTTAAATAGCCTTGGCGCTAGGACCACACCAGCTGAATTCTGGTAATCGAAGTCGTAACAGAGTGAGTCCACTTATCCATAAAACATGCATTATCTTGTATCAAATCTCATGTGACTTTTAGTTTGCCATTCATTCTGCGCAAGCAGCCTATTATGAATTTACTACATTTACCTTATGGTCAAGTTAAACATTGCATTGTGCACCAATCATTTACATAGACTACATTTAATTAATTATTTTTACTTTACCAAACATTCTTTGCCATGTGATATGGTCCACAACACAAAGTCCAGAATAAAGGTTTACTATAAGTTGTTTCCAAGTTTGTACCTGGCTCTAATCTTTCACTGAAGAGCATGCAAGACAATGGACAAAATGCACTGGTAAGATATATTAACTCCCAAAGCAGAGGCTGGGAGTGCAACCAGCTGGCTCTAATGTTTCACAGAAGACCCTGCAAGACAAACAATGGACCAACAACTAAACACATTTGTTCTGTGCTAAGATAAATGCCTCTCATCGCTTTTAAAAAACACTGGTTCGGGTTATATAGTAAATACCATAGTCATCCATAGTGAGATATGCTATATAGACGAAAAAGCTGTTTTAAGTACAGTTGCTACTCGGGTCTGTTTTACTGAGAATAGGGTTCTTTGTTCCCCACTTCCCAGGTTAACATGGAACCTGGGGAACATAGGTACGGCCCCTTCAAGTGAATATAGTCTGTAATTTCTTTTTTGGTCAAATATGTTTTATTAAGAACAGATTATGAAATGTTATATTTGTATACATTCTTAGTTTTTAGTTTTTCAGTACAACAAAATCCAAAGAAAAAGAACAACTACAAAGACAAAAGGAAAAATACGGCCAAATACATATAATTTGTGGGGTCCTTGAAGTTTGAGAACCAATGATATAGCTACATAGGTTTTTCAGAAAACTGAGGATTTAGAAGACATTTTGTAGAATCAGACTCAGATTTTAATGGGTAAAAAAAATAAGTCATGTGACTTGTTTCCATCGTGGTCCTTGGTCTGAGACAAACAAGAACATTAGTTCCTGTGGTTGAGAAATAATGATGTCACTATATCCATCACTATGAGCTTAGGGGGCATTGCTACTAATTATTATCTTCGAAGATTACATCTTGACTTGAATTATTTTGGCAGCTGCTGTCATATAGGACAACACAAATCATTGTTAGTGCTGGGACTTGAACCTCCAGCTTCTTGTCCTCAAGACAGTTCTATCCATCGAGCTGCGATGACACAGAAGTTCTCAAGCAGACATCTATCTGAAAACATGTAGTGCCAGGAGCTCCTGTAAGAAAGATTTGTATTAAAAGATAAAAAAAATGTAAGCTGTTGGAGACAAATAGTCAAGCTGGGGAATCCAACCCGTAACCCCCTGCTCCCCAGGTGTGCTCATTAACACTTGAGCCACTGTGCTTAGTGATTGACTGATTGAAGACTTTATTAGAAGTTTGCATAGGAAAAGGTACGGTTTCATGACTGTACAGTTCACTGGTACAAGGTCATGTTCCAAATTCCAAATGGATAATGACAGAAAAGCCAGAGGATTGTTTCCATTGTGGGTCATAAACATTCAAACATCTAGACAACAAATGGTAGAGAAATATTATAAAATACAAAATAATTACTCAAAAGCACCTGTTGTTCTTTAGGTTGGAGATGGTGTAGTGGTCTAAAGATCAGTTTTAAGGTGTAGGGGTTCTGTGTTGAAATCCCAGTCACCCTACTAATTGCTGCTCTATTACTTGGATCTTTCCAAGGTTAAAATACAAGATAATTAGTTTAAAGCACCAATTTGCATTCACAGTGAGAGATGGCATAATGGTCTAGTGCTTCCATATTCAAATCCCACTCTACCTACAGTCCATCTCTGGTGTACATTTACCTTTTTATGGCTAAAATTGTCTCAATTTTCTCATCTTCTTCCAGTGCTCTCAAGGCATGAATGTCAGAATTTTGTCAGAATTTCTTTCTGTATAATGTTTGTTGGACAGAGTTCCTTCTGATATAACCCCCCACCTTTAGCTCTCAGGAAACAGGGGGAGGGACACCCCTCCACAATGGTCCTCCGTGTACCTTGGGCATGGGACTTGAACCTGTCTGAAACCTGCCTGTAACAGGGACAATCGTCCAAGCGACCATACCATTGAGCCAAGGCACCTTTGGGCCCTTAGCAGGTATCTCCTGGTTCTTTTGAGTTTGCTCTTGTATTTTAGCCTTGAAAATATCAAAGTTCACAAGCAATGAAGTGTAGGAGGACTGGGATTTGATCATGTCATTTCTGTATTGAGTCAGAGCTTTAAACCACTACACCATCTCTAGGAGCAGGCATTTTCTGGTGATTTTGACTACTTCTTTTGTATTTTAACCTTGAAAAGGTACATGTAACACAGCAATGATCTGCTTGAGAACCAGGATTTGAACATAAACTCTGATCTTTAAACCACATCTCATTTAGAGTAAAAGCTTTTGACTAATTCTTTAGTATTTTAACCTTGAAAGACATGTTAAAGTAACACAGTAATGTAGGAGAAGGGAGATTTGAACTTGTAATCTCCACACTACGAGTCAAATCTTTAGACCACTACACCATCACTCACTACAGGTGTGTTCTGGTGCTTTTGAGTAATGTTTTGGTATTTTAGCCTTGGAAAGGTCCAAGTAATACAGCAACATAGGAGGACTGATTTGAACCTGGCTGGAACCTCAGCACCGAGCGGCGGATCTTTATACCACTAGAGTTCAGTAGACCATCTCAGTCCTCCTATATTGCTGTATTACTTGTACCTTTCCAAGGCTAAAATACCAAAACATTACTCAAAAGCACCCGGAATACATCTGCAGTCAGTGATGGTGTAGTGGTCTAAAGATTTAACTCATAGTGTGGAGGTTCCATGTTCAGATCTCACCTTTCCTACTTTGCGGTGTTTCTTTAACATTTCTTTCAAGGTTAAAATACTAAAGAATTAGTCAAAAGCATTTGCTCTAAATGAGATATGGTCTAGTGGTCTAAAGATCAGACTCAGTTCAGAGTTTATGTTCAAATCCTGGTTCTCATGCAGATCATTGCTGTGTTACATGTACCTTTTCAAGGTTAAAATACAAAAAATCACCAGAAAATTCCTGCTCCTAGAGATGGTGTAGTGGTTTAAACATCCGACCTGCAATACAGAAGTCACATGTTCAAGTCCCAGTCCTCCTACACTTCATTGCTTGTGAACTTTGATATTTTCAAGGCTAAAATACAAGAGCAAACTCAAAAGAACCAGGAGATACCTGCTGAGGGCCCAAAGGTGCCTTGGCTCAATGGTATGGTCGCTTGGATGGTTGTCCCTGTTACAGGCAGGTTTCAGACAAGTTCAAGTCCCATGCCCAAGGTACACGGAGGACCACTGTGAGGGGTGTCCCTCCCCCTGTTTCCTGAGAGCTAAAGGTGGGGCGTTATATCTGAAAGACCTCTGTCCAACTGAAATTTTACAGAAGAAAATCCGACCTACATGCCTCGAGAGCACTGGAAGAAATTGAGAAAATTTAGACAATTTTAGCCTAAAAAAGGTCAACATACTCTAGAGATAGACTGTAAGTTGAGTGGGATTTGAACACGGCACCTTTTAACTGAGAGTCCAAGTATTAGACCATTACACCATCTCTTTCTGTAAATATGTGCTGATGCTTTTGAGCTGATGCTTTTGAGTCTTTATTTTGTATTTTAACCTTGAAAAGATCCAAGTAATAGAGCAGCAATTAGTAGGGGGAGTGGGATTTGAACACGGAACCTCTGCACCTTAAATCTGATCTTTAGACCACTACACCATCTCCAACCTAAAATACAACTGGTGCTTTTGTATTTGAACCTTGAAAAGGTCCAAGTAAAACAAAAGTGTGGCAGGACTGAGATTTGAACATGCTACCTCTGATCTAAGAGACCACTCATCAGTCCACTAGACCATATGCAGGGTTGGCAACATTGGAATGTCAGAATCAACAAGATTTCAATTTCTATATATATTTTTTCAAGGGGGTAGGGAGGAGATTCTCTAAAGGGGATCTGAGGGTCCTCCCCCAATAACTTAATCCTAACGTATATATATATTTTTTTTCCTGTGTTTTATTGAATTTTATACTAACGATTCACTCTGCAACTCCTTGCAACAAAACTGTTCTAAGGTCAACCGCACCAAAGCAGCTCTTTGCAATTGCCATAATGGTTCCATGATGTTGCAAGGCCAATCATTGGTGTTAGGGCATAACATTGAAGCTTAGCCTGTTGTCCGGGATAACTAATACATATTTAAACGTAGCCTACTGGCTTGTGGTTTCACCTCTACTGTGATGCTCCTAGCAGCTTTGTGCTGTGCAGACTATGGTCTGACTTGGACCTCATTTGCATGAGTTTTTTTTCCTCTGGGTGTTTCGCCTTGATGGGACTCACTTTTCTCTGGGTGTTTCGCCTTGATGGGACTCAGTTTTCTCCGGGTGTTTCGCCTTGATGGGACTCACCTTTTTCCAGGTGTTTCGCCTTGATGGGACTCACTTTTTTTCAGGTGTTTCGCCTTGATTTTGGGACTCACTTTTTTGGGGATTTTGGGAATCACTCTTCTCCGGGTGTTTCGTCTTGATGGGACTCACTTTTTTCCAGGCGTTTCGCCTTGATTTTGGGACTCATGTTTTTGGAGATTTTGGGACTCACTTTTCTCCGGGTGTTTCACCTTGATGGGGACTCACTTTTCTCTGGGTGTTTCGCCTTGATGGGACTCACTTTTCTGCGGGTGTTTCGTCTTGATGGGGCTCACCTTTTTCCAGGTGTTTCGCCTTGATTTTGGGACTCACTTTTTGGGGGATTTTGGGACTCACTTTTCTACGGGTGTTTCGCCTTGATGGGACTCACTTTTTTTCAGGTGTTTCGCCTTGATTTTGGGACTCACTGTTTTGGGGATTTTGGGAATCACTTTTCTCCGGGTGTTTCGTCTTGATGGGACTCACTTTTTTCCAGGCGTTTCGCCTTGATTTTGGGACTCATGTTTTTGGAGATTTTGGGACTCACTTTTCTCCGGGTGTTTCACCTTGATGGGGACTCACTTTTCTCTGGGGTTTCGCCTTGATGGGACTCACTTTTCTGCGGGTGTTTCGTCTTGATGGGGTTCACCTTTTTCCAGGTGTTTCGCCTTGATTTTGGGACTCACTTTTTGGGGGATTTTGGGACTCACTTTTCTACGGGTGTTTCGCCTTGATGGGACTCACTTTTTTCCAGGTGTTTCACCTTGATTTTGGGACTCACTTTTTGGGGATTTTGGGGGATTTTTGGACTCACTTTTCTCTGGGTGTTTCGCCTTGATGGGACTCACTTTTTTCCAGGTTTTTCGCCTTGATTTTGGGACTCACTATTTTGGTCGTGCAGCTGCTGCAGTGCACGGAACTCCACAACGGGGGTTCCCAAAACTTCTTAACAGAAATATAATATTTCCCTGTGTTCTGTTAAATTCCTTTGTTTGATACATGTTTGATACTTTTATCAGGCTTGCTTTACTAGCGTGGGTACAATTTCAGCCTTAAAATGCCAAATGGTGTACAGATTGCCCCTTCTTTGTATATACTTGCTGTTTGTATTGACTTAGCCTACTGTATTTTGTTCTTTCATTTTTTTATTTTTTTTTACTGACTATATCTACTGCATAGTACTGTGTTCTATTCGTCTGTCATTCAATGTTATATGAGATACTTAAATAGTTTCCTGTGGAAATAAGCTTAGTCTTTTCTAGGATCTCCTTTTAGTAGACCGTGTACCAGTGAACTGTACCATCATGAAACTGTACCTTTTCCTATGCAAACTTCTAATAAAGTCTTCAATCAATCAATCAAAGATTTGATGACTGAAGCAAATCACAGCGAGGTCATCTCACAATGCTTTTTGAACTGGTTTTGAAGTTATACTGCTGGAAATCAGTCTTTAAAGTAAGATCTTCAATTGGGCTTGAACCCACAATCTCTATATCATTAACTCAGTATCCTAACGCATTAAGTTACTTGCTGCTTGAAATAAAATAGTATTTTTTCTTATTAGACAAACAACAAACAACGTTACAAAAGAAAAAAGAAAAGAAGATCTTTAATAGCATATTTGTTCTTGTTTGTTGTTGCTTATCTAGATGTTTGAATGTTTTGGAACTGCAATAGAAACAGGACTCTACCTTTTGTCTTATTATCCAGCTAAAATACTAAAAACCTCAGTGACTCACTGGTCTAAAAATCTTCCTGAAGCACAGAAGGTTATAAGTTCAATTCCTGCCTTACATTTTGACAGGAATGCAATTTTGGTTGCCGTTTTAAATAACAATCTGTATAAATCTACATCTCTTCCCATGGCCCACACTTCTTTTAAGTTATTCTTCTGGTATTTATTCTGCAAAGGAAAGTTTCCCCATAAAGAACACAGAGGGGTTTGAACAACCACCCTCTGGATCGTATGTACAGTACCTCAACCTATTGAGCTATCTCCTAATAAAACCAGTAAGACTCCCTAATCGGGAGATAAGCGACCGTAGGTGGCTTATCTCCACAAATAGGGCAAAAATGTGTTTTTCCCAAATCTTCCTTATCCATGTTGATGACATGAGTGTAGAAATGCTGTGTAGTGATATTCGTGATTTTAGGGCAAAAACTGTAGGAGCAGTGTCCAAAAATGTGTTTTAAAAATCGGCCTGAAGGTGGCGCTAGAATAGGGCCATGTGAGAAATGAGGGGTGGGGTCTCCGCGTTGCCTTGGCGGACGGATCGGGTCAACGGGTGCGGAGATATAAGCAGGGAAAAAGTGTGACGTGTGACGTGTGAGCACAGGCTCCGGGGGTCCTTGGAGGTTGTAGTTTGGCAGTCAAGGAGTGTGTGTGCAAAATTTGGCATGGATGGAGGCAACGGTTGTGGAGATATGAGCAGGGCAAAAGTGTGACTCACTGACAGACAGCCTGGGGAGGTTTTGGTAGTAAATGCGACCTACGGTCGCAATCACAATTCATTTTGTTTACCTATCAATAATTTATCTCTTGAAAAAAGATGGCAGTGACTGGATTTGATCATTAGAACACTACACCATCAACTGAGCCACTTGAACATGTCTCTCTACTGTTGAGGCATTTATATGTACTGTATGTCAGCCTTCAGTTTCTGACATTCTGGATTCTGACAGTACAATGTCAGTGATGCGTCTCTCCAGGTTCAGGTCGTTACTGCAGCACACAGTGTCGGTGTTCCAGCGTGCAGATGATACACTTGGAGGCTCATACATCAGTAGTGCGTCGGTCCTGGAGGCCCAGTCACTCAGTGATGTTCCTGAGTGTCTGTGAGTTGACAGTTGAAGTCACTTGCATAGATGGCAGGTGCAGGTACGGATGGGAGTGATGATGCAGTCAGCACTCAGCACTGATGTGGTGACTTGAGGACGTTGACAAGTGTCTTTTCCTCGATTTTGGTGACCAGCATGCAATGATGGAGATTGACTATGGCTTTCCAGCAAATGTCAGACCTAACAAAGGTTGCCATTCCGTGCTGCTTGCTGTGGATGGACCCAGCAAGGAGGAACCTACGCGGCTTAAGATTGTGTCATCAGATATACTCAGTGAGGTGTTGCTGAAGCTCAAGCTTGACAGTGGAGAGGTCATCGATGTTGAGCTAGCTGTGAAGGGGAAGTTCCGTGCCTTGGTCTTTACCTTGGTCGGCCAGCTTGACGATAGTGTGGCGACATTCGTTTTGCAACATGGTCTTGCACCAACTCTTGCTACTTGTGGGGAAGGCCTCATAGATAGAGACTGTTGTCGCCTTCCCCTCGCTCACGGTAGCCCCGGATGGCTGTATGTATGCAGCAACGCCACTCAATATACGCCACATCGCCGCCAACTAGATATCACCTCAGGTTACAAAGGATCACATGCACTTCTCAACACAACTGATACAAATACCCTCTCCAGCTAACATGCATTAAAAAGTAGCATACTATTATGCCATCAAAGAATACTACTTTGAGTAAGTACCATACTATTATGCCATCAAAGAATACTACTTTGAGTATTGCTGTGAATATTATTTAATTTCTCATAAAGGAGACGATGACATGTATATTTGATATTTTATTATATGCAAAGAGAGTATTCTTCATGAATGTTAGCGTTAGCAAACTGTACATACATAAATAACCATTTTCATATTTCATTATTTTTTTACAGAGTATATTTGAACAACGCTGTGATTCTGATCTCTGTCCATCACATAAGAATCAACTTCATTACAAAGCACACCATTTCATGTCATGTCCAGCTAACTCAACACTACGAGTGATTGTTTGGTTTTCTCAAAAGCAAGGGACTTTCAAGTGCATGCTCAAACCGAGGTAAAAAAATAACTGCTTATATTCAAAGGCATTTCAAACATTAATTTACAAATCAACTGAATCTGATAACAAGTGAGCATACATGATTCATTACTTTTGTAGATGCCCAAGATGATTAAATATTGAAATAAAAATAAAAATAATACTAGCGTTGGCTTTCGGGGAAAACAAGTGGGCCATCTCAGCCGGACGGCTTCAGTGCAGTACCTTCAACAGTGCTCAAGTCAGTGCTATAGGTTTCAGATTTAGCTGTATTCACATATGAAGAGATCCAAAATGCTAAATCCAACCCCATTTTGGAACAAAGAAAAAAAGTCAAAGCTTCATCATCCAATACCTCCAAAATATATACGAGTTGATTGGCAACTCAGTCAATCACTCATTTTGCCAAACAAGGACTTTGGTTACTAAACCTTCAAAGTACACAATCAGGGATTTTAATATTGTGCTATTCATTCATTTTTATAACAGCTGATGTGATGATTTTTCAAATGGCTGGATATGTCACTTTGGAGCAAAACTCTTCATATCTAGGGCTGTGATGGTATCATTTGCGTAGTCTACTACAGTCTAGGCATGATACGCCACTCCCTAAGTGGTGCCTTATGTTCATCTATTCTTTACTAACAATCTACCAACTGATTGAACACAAAATAAATAGTAGCAGCACTGAATTCGCGTGGACAAACAGCTCGGCTGACTTTGGCTCCCAACATACAGTATATAAATAGTGCTTTGTTTTTCATCAATGACACAATGTTTCATCAGAAACTTTCAATAGTAATGTACACATTTCTTCTTATTCTTTTTTTTTTTTTTTTTAGTTAGAAAGGATAAAAACATCACTGGGTGGGGTTGGGGGTTATCTCAGGAAAAGGTCCATTGACCCTGGAGATAGAAATTGGTTTTAAAGACGCAGGGGGAACTCTTCAGAAGAGTGCATTTCTTGTTAGTAGGGAAATCAGATGGCATCAGACACGAGTCTCGCCATCACCACCACTACATTCACTTACAAGTTAGTGTCCTTCCACGACGAGAGGAACGGAGTCTCTTGTCGTAGAGCCAGGTAGTGGGTGGGTGGGTGGGTGGGTGGGGGGGCAAGAGAGGGAACATTCATACGACTCAGTGGAGCCCTTGGCGAAGCAGCAGGTAGCTCAGTACAGTGGTTCTCAAAGTGGATTCCAGGGACTCTGTGGGTTCCTTTAGAGGGGTCCAAATTGACCCATAGAGGTCTGTAACTCTTACAGTATACAAATGGAACCAAATGGACCGTAACGGGTCCATTTGGTTCCATTTGTATACCGTCAGAGTTAAGGGAAGACCTTGAAATCTTAAAAGGTTTGAGAAACACTGGCTCGGTAAACTTGTCCCTCATATGGGCGGAGGTCCGTTGGTGTAGCGCAGCATGGGGTGGAAGGAGCGGGCAAAGTTGTTGGCGTGGTGGCAGCTATAGTCCTCCTCCGTCATGGGCACCAGGCAGGCCAGGCCGATCAGGAGCAGGAGCAGCAGCTGGACGGGAAGCGCGGCCCGGAGGACGCGCAGCAGGAAGGACTGGCCCTTCGACGGGGCCGAGGAGGAGGAGGAGGAGGAGGAGAGGCCGTCTGGGAGGTCAGAACGGGAGGAAGCGCAGCCAACGCCCCCTGACGATCTGCTCAGACTGCAGGGGAGACGGGGACAGGAGTTAAATCAAGCACACCCACACAACACAGAGCTGGGTCATATATCATTGGCAAATACTTTGTTTTAACCCAAGTTGGGTTTCAGATAAGTGGTGTTCGCCATGTAGGGCACTACAATGACTGACAGGATGTTTAGACAATGGCAGGAAAGTCAATTTGTTAGTGTGTTTTTTTTTCTTTCTTCGACGGACGGCCCAAACCCACAATCTGAATTAACACCAGTTATCTGTTGCTCTGTGTAGGTTAAAACAGAGGACATGAATCATTTGCCAATACCTTTTTGACTCAGTCTGGTAGGATAGAAAACGTTGGTATTCAAACACAGCAGGAAGGAGAGAGCTAGACATACGGAAATGCAACATGTACTGTATCCCTATATCCATCAAGTAAAACATAGTTACAATAAGAACATGGGAAAGTTGAAAGTAACAGAAACACCAGAATACTCCTGCACACACATACACATGCATACACAGAGCTGGACACACATACATACATGTACAGAGATACTGATACACAAACCAGAACAAACACCCACATACATATTAGTATCGGAACATAATGAACCGACTGCACTACTAGTTGGCTGCAGTGGTGTAAAGTAACTAAGTACCTAAGTACACAAGTAATGTACTTAGGTACACTTTTGAGGTTACTAGTTACTTTGCAGATATAAATAATATTATAAAACATACATAAACCACTTTAGCCCTATTTTATACCTAGGCTGTTTGAGAATAGCAGATCTACAAGCTCACAAGCTTGTAGATCTTCTATTTTAAAACATTTTGTACTTTTACTTTTGTTACTTTAAGTACACGCTTTCATACTTTTACTCAAGTACATTTTGAATTCAGGACTTTTACTTATTCTACATTCTACTTATTTCTACATTGCAGTATTGATACTTTCACTTAAGTAAAACATTCGAGCACTTTTTCCACCACTGACAACTAGTAAGCTGTTTTTCTTTCCTCGCTGAGGATGAAGATGCTCTGGCTCCAGAGTGGAGTGTGTGAGAGTTCAATGTCACATCTCATTCCAAGCTTAAAAAATAGAGGCGTGCCAAATGCCTCCCCAGAGACTCCCAGAGACTCCCATGTGGGAGCCGAGCAGAGGAGGCAGGAGAAGGAACACCATGTTCCCACTCTGACTCAACCTATCTGGGCTGAGACGGACCCCACAGGCCTGCACTGAAACCCTCCAAATGTACACGCTGTAACCAGACAAATTGACTCAGTCCTTCTACATTACCAATGACTGATGTGTGCAAGTACTATACCAGGAACATGGCCACAAGCTCTGTGTGTGTGTGTGTGTGTGTGTGTGTGTGTGTGTGTGTGTGTGTGTGTGTGTGTGTGCGTGTATGTGTGCGCACACACACGCACACATCACACTCGCGCATCTGCTTCTTCAGATGGCCCACGCAAGAAAACATTTTAATCTCCATGGCAACCCTGCCGTCTTTGGTAGATTTCAATTTCCGCAGCCTATTAGTATGAACTAAGGTTGGAATGCAATGCTCGCTGCGTCATACACATACAAAAAGGAAAGCAACAAACTAATTGCTTTGCGCCATACCACTGCTGGCATATGACTGCCATCAAACCAAGGTCACGACTCACCACATGATGTACCCGTACATGGTGTACTGGGTTATTAGATATCACAGACAGTGGTTTCAGAAATAATAGAGGGACAGAAGCAGAGTTGGCGAAAGGAAAACAATAAATGGACAGAGGGATGTAACACCCGAGATCTCACATTTTAAACTATACACACAATGAAACAGTGCAGAGAGATATGACACAAAAACGACATGACTAAAGGGAGACCAGAAAGAGTATTAGGATTCACATAGTGTCATCTAGTGGCAAAAGAGAGAACTACAGGGTTAATCTGAGAAAGGTGGGAAGCAAAAGAAGTGTATGATGAGCTTATAACACTTGACAGCGGCATTCGGAACAGCGAGGGAGAGCAGCAGGGCAATGGAAGCACAGAAATAAAACATTTCCTCTTAAAGGAGACGGGGAGCTGCCCGATACAGGCCATTCCCCACTCTTTTAATAGCTGGTAACATGGTCTCTAGATAAAGGAAGGATGATGGAACTTGATGTCAGGACGTTATCCAATTGCAAGAGATATAAAAATCAATCAGAACTACTATTATTCTTAGCATTGTGTCTCCTACTACAAGTGAAACATCATTTATATTTGTGTTTAGTTAGTTGATCGATAGTTCCTATAGTTGTGGTTGGGGTAAAACCCACTATGGGAAATGCAGATGCTGATGCTTTGTGAGTAAAGGGAATACTGAAAAGGCTGGGTTCCGCTGTGACTTTGGTTCCATAATCCTCCCTGTGGTTCTAGAGTCCAGGAGAGAGGTACCTGTGGCGCGGGCCGCTCTCAGGGAGTCGCTCTGCGTGGGCCTGACTACTTTTGCCCCGGGGCTGTACCAACGTAATGAGCAGGGAGGGGTAAAAGAAAGAAAGAATGTTTCAGTCCAGGGCAAATAAAGACAAAGCTTCAGATGAGAGGAAAACAAACAAACTAATAACATAAAGATAGCAGTAACTTCGGCTATAGAGAGAGAGGACATTATCAACCAAAGGGGCAGCAACATAATCAATGACGGTGACATACTGTCGGAACCAAGAAATCTGGCTTCTCAAACCTGACTGCTAAAAACAGTGAAGCAAATTACGTAATTAAAAGGACACAATATAAAGATTCAAGCATCATGTAAACTATCAATTAATCTATTAAATCATTTGGTCATCATTCTAGCAAACAGAAAAGCCAGTTTTTCTTGTACATTTTTTGGCTATGCAGATCAATATGGTGTGGGCAGCAAAAAACATTTCCAAAAAGGTGGTTGGGATAGCAAAATATCAGCTGGCATGTTGGCAAGCAACTGACAAGGGAAACCATGGGAAATCAACTTGCGTTGATCATAAAAACAAAGGGGTAGGGTGGGGTCTAGCACTATTACAGGGTCTACACATGCATTTGGGAAAGAGGGAGAACCATACATTGGTTGATAGTACATACTAACTTTCAAAGATGCTATATCAGAGACATTAACTACATAGCTCCCATGACAGTACAATGGAATACATTACCGATCGCCTGCGGCTTGGGTGTGCCCCTTCTGTCACTGGACTAGTTGATGAAGAGATGCTGGACTTGTTAACAGGGAGAGAAAGCCGGGACTCCTGCAACATAAACCCAGTAGAAAATGACAGTGTTGACTGAGGAGGAAATTACAGGTTTGTCTCGAAAAATGTGAATGTTGAGTAAAAAAGCATTGGAAGCAGCAGATGCCATAATATCCCAAATCATTACTGACTGGGACATTTTTAAATTGGACTTCAAGTAACTCTGACTTGACATTTCTGTTAGAAATCTTGGGTCTTGTGTAATATTGTAATATTTTGAGATATGGATTTTTGATTTTCATGAGCTGTATGCCATAAAAATCTAAATTAAAACAAAGAAAAAACAATTTTTAATATTTCACTGCATGCTCACCGTATCAAGAAGTATCTAGTACAGTATATGAAACAGAATTACAGAGAATAATTAACTTTTCCACATTTCTTTGAGACACACCTATATATTTAACAGGAAAGTTCACAACAGTCACCTCATCCAAAGAAACCTACTTCACTTAATTACTAAAATTTCACAGTGACTTTGGGGCTGGAACCTTCAAGGAAACTCAAAAAGGCGTGCGGTGCGGTCCGGTCCGCCTCTGACCTGTTGTGCGTCCGTGTTCTCCAGCCTCCTCTCCAGAGCCTCCAGGTCAGCGCTGACCTCCCTCAGGAGCAGCCTCAGCCTGTTCCAGATCACGTGCACCTTCTCCTGGGCCTCCAGGCGCTCACTGCCCTGGGCCTGCTGCTGCGTGGGCGAATGCAGGGCCTGCTGCTGCTCCGAGGCCGGGGCCTGGAGTAGGACACCCTGGGGCTGAGTGTGAACCAGCAGCTGGGCCGACAGCTCCTGGAGGGAGGTCACCTTCTGCTGGGAGTCCAGCAGCTCACTCTTGATTTGCTGGGGGATGAGGATGTATACAAATTGGAGATTGAGAATGATCAACCCATTAAGACCTGAGGCCGATACTAAAAAATGCCTTCTAAATCCTGTTTCGTTTTTGGTCACAGACCCCAATCTCAAAATATTTTGTTCCAGGGACCACCAGAAGCAAAGATTGGAGTTAGAAATGTTTGCTGTAAAATATATTAAAATATTTTCACACATTTTCACGATTCTTAAAAAAGAGCAGATCTACAAGATCCTAGCGTGGCACACAGTGGCACGCTAGGAGCTTGTAGATCTGCTATTAGACCTGCTTATAGCCAAAGTATAAAATAGTGGTTAAAATCTAAAGTGACATATGGTTTCCAGGTCTAAATGGGTTAAAAGAGTTACGTGAATGTTAATTATTTTTCTATTCAATGGTCTTGATATTGGTAATATTAGTCACAGAGACTGACATTCATCAGTAATAGGAAAGAACTTTCAGTGTAGATTGGACGGTACGTGCTGTTATACACGACCCAGTATTGCATGGACAGACCTACCATCAGTGTTCTGTGATGAGCTAGTAATGTTTTACGGTCCAGTTTGGGAGGGATGGGCACCACCTCGTTTCTCCGGCGGTCGATGTTCTCCAGCCACAAGAGCAACCCGTGGCTCATCTCGTGGAACTCCTTAAGGAGGAGAGATGACAGTAGACATTGTTCAGATTTGTCCATATTCACATTCGGTGCATGTAGGCTGCAATTACCTCCTCTATGAGCATTTTATCCATCCATAAGCGTTCACAATATTAATCTGAGAGCCTCTGTACATGCTTAGGTTCACAGGAACATACGCAAAGTGTATGAAACATAAATCGAACCAGATTTTTTTATGGATTAGATTAGGTAACGAGAGAGAGAGTGGTAAATGGTGGTCTTGCTCAAGGACTCTTCGACATTAACTATGGGGGAGCCCAGGATCGAACTGGGAACACTTCTTGTTCTAAGACGGCAACTCTACCCCAGAGCCACTGCCGCCCAGAGTGCGTGAGTGTGTGTGTGTGTGTGTGTGTGTGTGTGTGTGTGTGTGTGTGTGTGTGTGTGTGTGTGTGTGTGTGTGTGTGTGTGTGTGTGATCTATGGTACCTGACACTGCATCAGTGCTCTCTGTAGCTCTTCCCTCCAGGCCTCCAGGGAGGCACCCAGCCTGTCCCAGCGAGAGTTCATCTCCTTCAGTGCGTCCCTCAGCTCCCACGCCTCCTCAGAGTCGGGCTCCGATTGGAGGAAGTCGGCACTGCTCAGGTTGATTGACAGCACCTCTGACTTGTGGCCATCCAGACTCTTCTGCAGCTCCTGGTCAGAAGAGACAGGAATAGATGAGTTAAAATATACAACAATAATAATAAACATAAATGAGTGTTTCTCCATTTCTACTTAGTAAATAATCACTATATAGTGCATTATTACTTCCTTTTGTAGTGGTGTCTGAATGTATAATGATAATTAATGGTGGACCCATTTTATCCCACAATGCATCATGAAAAGAAGGGTACAACAAATCTACCTCTAAAATAGTGAAAACAGCAGATCTACAAGCTCCCAATACGGTGCAATGTGAAGCGTTGTGAACTTTTTTGTTCTATTTATGACATATTTTCCCCTTCAGGGGTGGTTCTAGATAGAATCGAAGCATAAACGAACAAACAAAAACATTGTCACAGAACTCCATGGGTTCTGAAAACTGTAGTTTCCGGTTCTGGAAGGTTCTGGGTTACGTTTCGTAGAGGTAAAGAGCTATTATTTGACATGCACGATGCACCTGATACCCGAGTCATGTATATGTGTGCAACAAATCTGTGTACCTGTACTGTCGAGTTTACAGCACTGTTTACAGTCGTAACACAACATTGCTTCTCGTTAACAGTACTAGACAACACTCCAGGTGCTGACAGGGACAGTACGTACAGGCTGGATACCGCATGGTACTGTAGGTTTCTGAGATGTGTATTTATAGCATGCTGACATCCTGTCTGATGTTTTACAGGCCAAAGCTGAGTTGCTTGTGTGTGTGTGTGTGTGTGTGTGTGTGTGTGTGTGTGTGTGTGTGTGTGTGTGTGTGTGTGTGTGTGTGTGTGTGTGTGTGTGTGTGTGTGTGTGTGTGTGTGAGAGAGAGAGAGAGAAAGAGTGAGAGTGTGTGTGTGCATGCAGAGCTCATGAATGCAATGCACATTGCAGCTGAAGAGGCCAGTGGCATCAAACTACTGTTGATAAACTGCTTGGAGAAGAAAGATATCGTACTGTACAATTAAGCCTGGTTTGTGCTTAGTTGCTGATGTAGCACACCGAAGATAGTCTACAAGCTCACAACGCTTCTAGGCACAAGTCGTTGACACAATGAATTATGAATCGGTCTGTACACACACGCACGCACACATGCACGCACGCACGCACGCACACACACACACACACACACACACACACACACACACACACACACACACACACACACACACACACACACACACACACACACACACACAAAACACACCCTTTAAACACAGGGTGCATGGCGCACTGCATGACATTTTGCAGAGATTGTTTTATGCCATGTTTGCATATCCTTGTTGTCGGGTGGAAACCTTGTATGTCCAAAACCTTCCTTTTTTGTGTTATTTTAAAAACGATTTAATGTAGTGAAAATAGACGATCTACAAGCACACAACGCCTCGTATCGCAAGGCGTTGTGTGCTTGTGGATCTGCTATTTTCACTACTTTTGTGCGACACTATGATGAAGTAAGACTTTCATTTACGAAAAAAACAAAATATTTAAACTTGGAGATACGAGGTTTCTGCCCGACACTGACGATATACTGTATCCACCAACACACACACACACACGCACGCACGCACGCACGCACGCACGCACGCGCACACACACACGCACACACACACACACACACACACCTTGAGCTTCTTGATTCTCTCCTGGATGGTGTGTATGTCCGTGCTGAGGTCCAGCCCCCTGAGCTGGCTGAGTTCAGCCTCAGACTGGCCCAGCCAGGCCCTCATGGTCTGCAGGTCTGAGATCAGCTGCTGCCACTGCTGCAGGTTCTGCTTGTGCCTGTGCTTCTCGCTCAGAGACTGAGCCTGGATCAGCTCCCAGCGCTCAATCACACCTGAATGGAGAGGAAGGCTGTTGTCAGCAAGGCTGAATAAAGCAGAAAGGTCATCTCATAGCAGCCTGCCTGCAATGTGACAATTCCCTGAGTCTTTATTATTAATTGCACGTGTCATGTGCCTCGATAGTCGGTAATGTCCATAAATCAGTTGTGAGAGGCCTGCAGATTGCAGGCATGCCCAAGCCAAGAGCTAAGGCATTGTCAGAATTCTGTTCAGTGTCTGTGGAAATTGGCAGTCGCCATATATGGAGGAGGCGATGCTTCCTGTACCCGTGATGTGTAGCCTGGAATATTGTTGTTGAGTTTGTGCATCTACTATTGTTTGTGTTAAATAATCTATTGTTAAATGTGAAAGAAAAATAAATATGTTGAATGTGTGTGTGTGTGTGTGTGTGTGTGTGTGTGTGTGTGTGTGTGTGTGTGTGTGTGTGTGTGTGTGTGTGTGTGTGTGTGTGTGTGTGTGTGTGTGTGTGTGTGTGTGTGACTGACCTGCACTCTGTGAGTCTGTACTGGTGGGGTTGGTGAGTCCAGGCATGTCATCCTCAGTGAGTTCACCTTCTACTCTCTTCACTGCATCAATACTGCCACGGCACTCACCCATCAGACGCATCTATAATGACAATAGTTTTACTTATTGAAGATTCTTATAAGTATAACTATAAAGTGACATCCTATGACATTTGTTATGATCTTTTCACATTCTTTTTTATTTAATTCAAAAATAGCGAAGCTCATAGTGAGTGGCTTGTACTGCAGATCTGCTACTTTTGAAAATATCTTGGAAATGTTCACATAGCTGTATTATAACATGCTAGTTGTCTCTTAAACCTAATAGAAGGGGAATGTGCTGTGCGTGCAGGGTAAAGCAGACTCACATAGCCCATGTATGTGGAGTCCAGTTCAGGGCTGGAGCTGTGGAGCATGGCCTCTCTCTGCTGGAGCTGGTAGCGTCCTGCGTCCAGAGCCTGGTCCAGCTGTCTCAGATGGGCCTCCAACTGGCCTGGCTCACCTGCACCGGGGTCAGAAAGGTGCTCTCACATTTAGGAGGGAGGACCTTTAGAGCCGTGGTTCTCAACCTTTTCAAGCCACGACCGCTAAAATAATCATATTTTTAACTGGGGACCCCCCACCCTGAAGAGCACGAGTTGAGGCAAGAGTTGGGGCATTACATTTTGTATAACATGGTTCTATTGTGAGAATAGCAGATCTACATGCTCACAACGCCTCGCAACGCTCGGCTATTTTCACAACTTCTGCCACAACTTCTGCCTCTAATATTTGACAATTAGGCCAATGTTTAATTTGTCATTTTAGAGTATGAGTATTAAAAAATCCTCAAATTGTCACTTTAGAAATGTGCAGATACCCTCTATACACTTGTACTTTATGTTGGTTTGTTTCCCCCGGGGGTCCCGACCCATAGGTTGAGAACCACTGAACTCTCTGATTTGGTTACAAATGGATGAACACTGAGGACCTTTTTAACCATGTACATGTACTTTGGCATGCTGTTGAAATGGACCGATGCAAAAACTGAAGGTACAGAAGCATGCGTTCATATGAGAATGAGGTATCAGTGGTAGAGGAATAAGTCATGTTTTAAGATGATTAAACAATAAATATTAGCAGCGAATGGAGAAAAGCAAATAAACTGCAGCCAAACAAAACAATGAATAATGTGATGGTTGAGATTAAGCATTCGGTGAATCAGCCATTTGCATGCAATGATGCATGCTTTGCACACTTTTGTCCAACTTCGTTTGCCAGAGGAACATGCAACTTTAGTGATGCTTGCCTATGGTATGGTATGGTAATTTCGTTAAATGCTCGTTAGTTGTTTGTTTAGACACACCATGTCAGCTTGTGCAACAGCATTCCTTGTTAGCATGCTATGGTCAGAGGTATTGGTGTCTTTTGACTGCATTTGCATGGGGAACCACAAGGGGGCGTTGACGTTGCCTACCAGAGGAAGATCTCAGTGTGTTTTCAGTCAGTTTTATATAGGCCTCTGGGCTCTCTGGGATTACTACATCTGGGAAAAAGAGACATACAACACACCACTTAATAATGTGTGTCATGTTGTTTATCTGTCCCAGTCTGTTAGTCTTCAGTCTCCTGCTACCAACAATGGAACCTTAAAGCTGCACTATGTAACTTTCCTCTTCCAACCCCCGATTTGAATCCGGTTTCCTGCACTGAAATTTACACCATTGAGCTAAAACTGCCTGCATGCTTGCTCAGGGGATACATTGAATCTTGACCCTGACGTCAAAACATTTGTCAGATCCTGTGTCTAGGTGAGACATGACCTTTGACACGATCTAAATGTCTCAATAGAAGAGCCCAATGGTACAAGTTATATAGTATTAACATACTCTACCATACGGATTGGACAGTTACATTTTATTAATATAAAAAAAAGTTACATAGTGAGGCTTTAATTATGGCTTAGAGATTGAAACAGAAAATAAAAAGAGAACATCAACAGGAAAATCCCAAAAAAACAACAACTATAACTTCTGCGTGCGTGCGTGCGTGCGTGTGCGTGCGTGTGTGTGCGCGGCTGCACGCGCAATATCTAAATCTGTTCAACCTATTCACATCTGGCAATTTTGCTCTGATGTCATACATCCTACCCACCCCAGAGTTTCGGGTAAGACCAAAATGGCCAAAACGTAAATATGGTGAATCTTTTGCGGGTTTGCAGTTGCAAAAAAAAGGGGGGGGGGCTGCAACCAGCAACATAATATTCTGGCTTGTCCCGCTTTACAGAATGTTGTCCTCGCACAAGACACACACCTGACAGCACGGCAGCGGTGGTCCTGAGATACTCATCCTCCTGCTCCTGCCCCCGGCCCTGGCCGCTCTCCAGGTCCCGGCTCAGGTCGTAGTCGTGGTCCCACTCCAGGGGGATGGAGTCCACGCTGGCTGGGGTGCCCCGTCCCGAGCGCTCGGCCCGGGCCAGGACGGCCGCACCTCCGGCCTGTCGGCTGGAGGGGCGGGGGAGGGAGGGGTCGCCCCACTGGAGCTCCGAGAGGTCGCCTCCTTCCTCCATGTCCAGCTCCCGGTCGGAACCGTCCAGGTCATCATCAGCCAACTGGGAGGAGAGGAGAGGAGAGGAGAGGAGAGGAGAAGAAGAACAAAGTTAAATGAAACTCAACAGCATTGCTATTATTTACCAGTATTTCGTCATTGTCGGGTGGAATCCCTATATGTCCAAAACCGTTCGTTTTGTATTTATCATTTTAGAAATGATTTGAAATAGTGAAAATAGCCAATCTACAAGCACACAACGCCTCGCATCTCGAGGCGCTGTGTGCTTGTAGATCTGCTATTTTCACTAGTTTTGTGCGACAGTCTTGTATGATGAAGCAGGGCTTTACTTTACGGAAAAACTTTACAAATTTGAAACTTGCAGATACAAGATCTCTGCCCGACAGTGACGATTTGCAAGTATACTGTATTCACAGATGATAGACTGTACTGAACATGTATACATATATCATTCTTTATTTTTTTGCGACCGAAGGTCGCATATACTCTGAAGAATCGTGTCGCTTGAGTGTCCTTCCTTCCTTCCTTCCTTCCTTCCTTCCTTCCGTATCCTTGTGACCGTCCTTCCGTATCCTCTGTGATGTCAGTGTGATGTCAGCGAGTTGTGACATCACTTCCTGTACAGGGCGGCTACACGAAATGTGGATAACACTATATATGGAGATAGTCCAGTCCATCATGTCATATGGGACTACCGTCATAGAAAGTAGCCATTGTTAGGCCGGAGTCATTGGCTGTCTAAACATGGAGATGTGGATAACACTATATATGGAGATAGTCTAGTCCAATATGTCATATGGGACTACCGTCATAGACAGTAGCCATTGTTAATCCGGAGTCAATGGCTGACTGTCTGTACAGGAAGTGATGTCACATGACATACTTTTTATGCCCATATATGAGTCCTAACATGGAGATGTGGATAACACTATATATGGAGATAGTCTAGTCCAATATGTCATATGGAACTACCGTCATAGACACAGCCATTGACTCCGGCCTAACAATGGCTACTGTCTATGACGGTAGTCCCATTATGACATGATGGACTGGACTATCTCCATATATAGTGTTCTCCACATTTCCATGTTTAGGCCCCATCGCTCACACCCTCGATGGGGTTGGCGATAGGGCCTTTCTGTGTGGAGTTTGCATGTTTCCCCGTGTCTCCTAGGGTTGATACCCTCACAAAAACATGAACAAACTCCCCCCAGAATGATAACAACTAGAATCGTCAGAGAAACACTGTGGTTGGCCAGATAGTCAAGAATTGGCGCGACCTCGCCCTTTAGGGCGAGGTCGCATGTCACCCTGAGGTGTCTTACTAGTAGACAGTACATTATATTCACTTTCAGAGACCCAGTGCAGATATATTTTGTCTTAACCCTATTTTATATTGGCTATTGACTCTTACCTGTTCCTGTGTTTCACTGTTATTGCTGTTGCTGTTGCTACCATGATGACACACACATTTGTCCGGGGATCAATAAAGGTTTATCTGATGTTGTCTTTTCTTATAAGAGAAGCACGAGCCATGTGGCTTCACAAAGATGTCGTGAAATCAGGAAGGGTGACAGCCGTTCCAACAACTGTGAGACGTGTGTGTGTGTGTGTGTGTGTGTGTGTGTGTGTGTGTGTGTGTGTGTGTGTGTGTGTGTGTGTGTGTGTGTGTGTGTGTGTGTGTGTATAGGCTTGCACTAGCAGTTAATGTGCTAGAACATGTGTGTGTGCACAGTGTGGTCTTAGTCAGCTGTTTGTGTGAAGGTATGCTTGACATGTGTAACAGCAACCTCATGATGCACGTCGCAGGTGGTGAGAGAGGCCACAGTCTGGGTTTTTACTATCTGTTTACAGGCAGAGTGTGTTTTGAATGCACAGAGTAAATGGTTCCTGGGGGATGCGGTAGATATTCTGCATGCAGTAAAATAGCTCCAAGACACAGCCAAACCAGAATGTCTGCTCGTTCTGCTTTTTACAGCTTGAATATTTACGAACTCTTGGTATGTTTGTTTAATGTATTTAACAACGCAAGTCCCAGAATTTGTATTATTAATATTCACACATATAGAAATTCACAGTATTTTGTAGTGTCCTTTACTAATTCTTTAGACTAAATCTTAAATCATATTTGTATCAAACCTGGTAGATGAGATGGGATACGGTCAGGATATGTGCCATAGGTTTTATCATTTAAAAACATCCAAATTGGTCACTGGTCAAGGTCACAGCACAAGGTCAAAGTGTAGCCCTATGCTTATACATACTGTAGCATAGCATATGGGTGTAGCATCTCCCCAAACACTCACCGGCAGCCGTGTGAGTTTCTTGAAGTATCTCTCGACTCGCCCGAAGACCTCCTGGCAGTACCTCTGCAGCTCCTCCAGCTCTTCCTCTATGACGGCGGCATCCAGGGGTTCACTCTTGTCTATCAGCGTCTCGCCCTGCCTGAACACCAGCTCTATCTTCCCTGTGTTCAGACAGATCTCCTGCTGGAACGCCTGAGGAAAACGCACACACATGGTTTTTAGAATGGAGACGTATAAGAGACGAGACAGAACGAGACGAGAAGGGACCATTTCGTCGTTGTCGGGTGGAAACCTTTTATGTCCAAAACCGTTCATTTTGTATTTAAAATAATTTAAACTAGTGAAAATAGCCACACAAAAACGTACAAATTTGAAACTTGGAAATACGAGGTTTATGCCCGACAGTGACGATTTGCAGCAGCTAAAATAAACACCAGCTAATACAAACATCCCAATGTTTCAGGCTAAGCAGTGATGTCTTTTATACGGTGTTCAGAGTATGTTATGTCTACTGTTCTATGTCTCACGCTTACCCTGAGCTGTTTGATCTTTGCCTGAACGTCACACTCGGAGAAGTGTTCGATGTTGGTGAGCTGCAGGTCCATCTCGGTCAGCCACACCAGGATGCTGTCCCTGGCCGTTTCAAACTCCTCTCTCTGGCCGATAAAGTGCTGCACACGCAGAGGGAGTGAAACAAGGACACCATTATTGATCGCAAACCTTAACCCAACTAAATACCCATGAATGAATAACTAAGTAAATAAGGGAGTAGAGAGGTTTGTTAACACTGCCTATGGGAAGAGGGAAAACTGTCCAAACATCTTGATCTCACGGTCATCTACTTCAACCGTCCAGGATGTTAATCCATACAGTATGTATAGCCTTCCCAGGCAGTGTACACAGCACTGTTTCCGAAACAGTGGCTTGGGACCCATTTGTGGGTCACAGACAAATTGTTTCCAAAATTTCAAAATGTTTTTAATTATTATTATATCAAAACATTTTCAAAACGTTTTTCATGAATAAATAAACAAATTCAGAGTAATTTCATGACGAAATAAAAGAAAAATCTAAGATATTCGAAAATTAGAAAAAGAAAATTAAGAAGTAGTGAAAATAGCCAATCTATTGTACAAGCTCACAATGTGGTGTGAAGCAACGCGTTGTGAGCTTGTAGATCTGCTATTTTCACTAGTTTGGGTCCCAGGCAAACGTCTAATTTCCCTTTTGGGTCTCAAGCTAAAAGGTTTGGTAACCACTGGTGCACAGTACCTTGAGCCTGCGTAGGATGGAGGCCACTCTCTTCTGGAGGTTGTCCCATCTCCTGTTCCCATCGTGCACCATCTCTCGGAGGCGGCACGAGGAGTCGGTGCGGTTCTCCCGGGCCAGCCGGCGGTACTGCTTATTGATCAGCTCCAGCTGGGTCAGGCACTCCTGCACCTGTCGCTGGAATGCCTACACAGTACACACACACACACACACACACACACACACACACACACACACACACACACACACGCAGTCAATGTATTGGTGTTATGGCCAGTGTTGTATTGGTCGTGTCACGCTGTACCACTCCGTCGCGAATCTTTTCAAGCAGGAGCATGTGCACGCACATGCACCGGTTAAAAACAACCCTCGAGTTCACACCTCAACAACGTTTACAAAAGCTGTAGTGTCATACCAGGGTGATTTAACAACGGAACATGCCTGGGTGCATATCAATAGTCCATTGTTTGACCTGCTAGTGCTAGTTAAGCAACGTGCGCGTAACGTCATTAAAATAGCGTCCCCCCCAAAGGTAAATTCACCAATACAACAGTGGTTATGGCAGTTAACCAGTGTTAGGGTTTGCCAAAACCTCATCATAACAGTTGTTAACTGTTATAAGCTGTAAGTTCTCTCTTTTTGAGTGTTATAGCATTATGCAGGGCCCAGACCACACACACAATCATCTAGGAATGTGCACGTGCCTGATGATGGACTGCAGCATCTGCAGCTGAGTAGACCAGCACAGACAGGTTTCAGTAACATGACACTGCTCTCTCTGTCGTCATCCCCCCCCCCCTGTCTCTCTCTCTGCTTCTCTCTCTACTAACGGCTAATCAGATCTGGCGCCTGCCACTTCAACATTTGCCAGTTTGTATGTATGTCCGTTTGAGTGAGTATGGCCATGTCCATATGAACACTATCTGCAGCCAGCCATCGGTGCTGTTTAGAAGCCTCATGCATCATGCATATATCACATCAAGTATTTTTCTCTGACATGCTTGCTTCACTCTCTCTCACCAATCATAAACACTCACACACATCTGACGAAGAGAAAAGCCTTGTAAAGAACTACAGCTGAAAGTACTAAAAGTGACAGTAAGGTGGGAAGCTGTCTTTTTCGACCAATGTCAACATGGTTTTCATGCCCAGATCTGCACAGCATCAACTTCCTTGGGCGGTACTTCATCATGTACATCCACTGACCCTTTCAGTAGCTGTTCTTGATCAGCATTCTCATGACTATTCTGGGGACAAACATTACCCAACAAATAGATTTGTTGTAGCACAGTAGTAAAGAACTAGGAGTCAAAATCCACCACTGTCTCTCTCGGTCGTCCTCAGACGAGCTTCCATCGGAGTCTCCAATCTTTCCGGTTCTCCATACACCCGGCCAGCTCCGAAGAGCTTTCAGCTGTGCATCTGGCTTGGCCAAGCGTCTACTCTATAAGAGTAGTCTAAATCACTACATCTGACATAGTCGGTAGGACATGGAGGAGGTTCTCGAGTGAGGGACATGAAAGATGTTCCTCGCTGTGCCTATCGTGAGTGAGTGTAGCGCGTAGTGGGAAGCATGAGGACATGCTCCCAAAAACGTCCCAGCTCAGGTCTAAATCACTACATATACAGTAGGTTTTAAGTGGTTAATGAAACTATAGTAAACACACCTCAAACTTCTTAAGCTCCTCCTTGGCGACCGTGTAAAGGACTCCAGAGGAGTTGGGCAGAGCCGCTGTCCTCTCTGACGTCTTCAGCCACTCCTCAAACCTGGAGAAGTCGTCCAGAAACTTCTGCCACAGTCGCCACGTTTCCTCAATCCTGCACAGAAACATATGTAGAATATGAGAGAAGGAATACGTTCATATGCAGTATGTGTATACAGTAGAGACATGACTGCGTTATTCATCCAGAGAAGAGAGACTGACTTGAGCCTCCTCTCCATGGACATGGCGCAGATGTTCCTCCAGCGTCTGTCCAGGCCCCTGGTGGCCTGCTGGATGGAGTCACACTCCGTCTCCGTGGAGCAGGCGTCGCAGTCGTGCAGCAGCACCTCACACAGGTTCAGCACGGACGCCACTCCCGTGCTGTGCTTCTCTATGTCCCTCTGCAAGTCCTGCAGCGGAGTCATGATTCAAATAAATGTTCAGGCATTTTATAGCAAGGACTTGCACAGTGCCAATAAACCTCACTGGTTGATTGATGCCATTAAAGGACAACTTATTTTTTTCTTCCAACAAGGGTTCATATTTTAGATAGTTATTAGAGAAAAGAAAAGATGAGTGTTAAAATGTTTTCATTTACTTCTTTCTATAATTTTAGTGATTTTAACAAGTTTGATTGTGGCTAAATGTTTCTTAGACACAATAAGCCTGGGAAGTCTGGAGCCATCTAGGTGGCTCTCCCTTTCTGCAGTGCACAAAAGTTACCTTTTTGCCCTGTGTCATTTTAAAGTAAGGAGTGTGTGTAACTCCAAAACTAAGGCATCTAGAGACTTGAAACTGCTCTTGGAGTATAATTTAGGGCATTTTAGCAAGGCTGGGAAGTCTGGAGCCATCTAGGTGGCTCTCCCTTTCTGCAGTGCTCAAAAGTAATTTTCAAGATGCATTCCCAAGATGCACCGCAATCTTTCATGGACAGATGTGACTTATGGTGGCTGGTGTAAATAGTAACAAAGAATTGTTGGCTTATTGTGCCCACCCACTGAAATCAAAATACTAAAATCGCTAAAACAATAGAAAGCTGTAAATGAAAACATTTTAACACTCATCTTTTCCTTTCTCTAATTACAATCTGAACCCTTGTTGTAAAAAAACAAAGTTGTCCTTTAAAGCTGGCGTCTGATTAAACTAAAAACGGCAAACAACGAAACAAAACAAAGGATTAAAACAACAAACTGAACGGCTAAGGATTTGTTTAGTCTGGAACAAAAAGAAACACCAGCCTTTTGCAATGTCATCAGTTGTGTGTGTTTCTGACATCCTTGGGTAACAGACCCACAAAGAACTGATTATGTGATCTGGTCTGTCTGCAATGAGACAGAGAATGCTGTATAACACACTGTAGTGGGGAGGGACTGGTACTAAGCCAGATGCACGTGTGGTGAAATCCAAACTATGGAGAGAAAATAGGTCACTAGGTTCTCAGACTCCGGTCCTGATTTAGACCTGTGTCTTGGCAGAAGCCATTCAATCTATCTCAAGTCAAATAGCCAGAGATACAGTATGTACATGAGTCATACTGTTGTTTCCTCATTTGTTCTGTGTTTGTTTTCTATCCAGCGTGTGAGTTGTGACTGTGAGTCACGTTCTCTCACATTTTATTTGTCTTGCGTAACATTTTGTAAGAACAAATGTTTATTTGGCGTCTGCATGTCCATCCAAGTTAATCAAAGTTGGTGTAAGTGATATTTTCTTTTAGCTAAAACAAGTGTTAAACAGCTCTATATTCCGGTACTTCAGGCATTTGTTCAGTAACAGTCTCCCCATCTCTCCAGGTCTTTAGTGAACAGGTAGTTAACAGGTAATATAGTAAGACGCCTGAAGGCGACAAGCGACCTCACCCAAAAGGGCAAGGTCGCGCCATGTCTGGAGATATGCTGTGAGACCCCAAACATGCTTACTCAGTTATTTGTTATGTTATCTGACATCATAGATACAATCCCTTTTATGCCCATACATGGAGATCCCTGTCTGTACCAGCCACAGATATGGGCTGTCTTCCTCCATATATGGGCATTCCCATATGAAGTCCTGTTAGATACGGGCTTAACTCAGTCGGTGCCATATTTAAAGTGGGATGACCTCTTATATTGCCGGTTCGCCAACAAAGGGTTAAAAAAATAGTGTGCACGCTGGTGCACACATTCGTGCACAGATCATGCACTATGCATGTGCATGCTTTTCACAGCTTTCAAACAAAAAAATCCGCTTGGAAATCCGTTCAGGCATTCAGGAGAAAGGAGCCCTTATGTTTTCTTCAAATGTAAACAAACATGGCTGCCATGTTTGAAAGATGGGGTTGGTATGGGGGTTAAACATGCAATTTCGCGATCGTGATCATGCCTAGTACACTGTTGGAGGTCCAAAAATTTTTTTTTCAAAACATTTTTTTTCAATTTTTTTTTTTTTTTTTTTTATTATCTTTTAAAAAAAGACGTTCAGAAGACGTCTGGCAGGGAGGTCCATAGTGAAAAAGACGTTTTAAAGACGTTTTTATCATAGAAACATATTTTTTGGCAGGGTATGAGTTAATATTGATAACATCAGGGATCTCCATATATGGGCATATAGTGGTTCCCATGACATCACAACATACAATCTCTTTTATGCCCATACATGGAGATCCCTGTCTGAACCAGCCACACCACTGTGATGTCACCTGTTTATGCCCATGTATGAAGATCCCTGCTCTGAGTATCTGACATCACTGTGATGTCACCTGTGATGTCACAGTGATGAGTCAGGAGAACCACAGTGTCAGGCGTTACCTGTACGGACGGATACGGACAAGCTGTGCCGGTTCTGACAGTAAACTGCGACCTACGGTCGCAACCAATTTTATCCAATCAGGAGACTAGAACTGATGAAACTAAATTGGTATTGGAACATCATAAAGTTGAAGCTGATACAGTAAATTGGTTCTCTCTACCGTTTGGATAATCATAATGAAAATATATATTCTGTTTATTAAAGAACTGGAAAGACGGAGAGACAATGAGCAATGATTACTTTCAGAATATGGAGGATTAAACGTTTAACACTTTTAATCACTTTTACTGGTGGCTTCATTCTTAATTTTTTGAAGGTTCTAATTGTAAACCCAAATTTGTAAAAGAAAATGTGAGATCAGCTGATGAAAATTGAAATCCACCAGCCTCTGTGTCTGTCATGCCTCCATGACCAGCAGTGTTTTGGTTTTTGGTGTTTTTGGTTTTGGTCCCTCAGTATCGTACCTGCTGCTGGTTGAGTTTCCTCTGGATCTCCTGGTCGTCACAGGTGTCATAGACGATGGGCCGGGACAAGTCTGTCTCGATGTGAGCCAGCCAGGAGCGCAGGCTGCTCATGTTCTTGTCCAGCTGCTGCACAGCCACCAGGGTCTCTCTTAACTTCTTGACCCTGGGAGAGGGAGAGAGAGAGAGACAGAGACACAGTAAGGCAGGGAGTAACGCAGTCATTACACGTACAGCAATAACAGCAGTTCACGCTAAGGCAGAGAGATGTCTTTCCAGTTCTGTTACACCATCCTACAAGAGCAAAACAAACCAAGTATTTCACTAGCCAAACATAGCCAATCACCTCTGGCAAGGTCCTGTTCACTAAAACCACGATCCTTCGATTGGCAATTTCCACTAGTAATGTTTTTTTTTTATTTTTTTTATAAAGTTATTACACACAGAGTGTAACACAGTTGGCTCAGTCAGCATAACAACATGCAATGCAATACACTGACTGTACTTTAGGTACTGTAGGATATCTGGATATCAGATAACGGTGATAATAATGAATCATAAAGCACGATAAACCTTAAAACCTATGTGCTTTAATTCAACACAGAACGGTATCAAAGCACTAATGGGATAATACAATCTCCAATCAACTGTAAAGGACACTGTTCAATTCCATAACATTGTCTTAATGGAAAATGGACAAGAATATGGAGACGCAAACATTGAAAAATGCAATGCAGTAATATGACACTTGAGAGCTTATTGTTTAAGAGCTGGATGGATATTTGGAGGTTTGAGGCGCCATGGATTTATTTAGAAATGGGTTTGGAGGGAGACATTTAGTCTCTAACACACACAACAACTGGGAACAAATTTGGACCTGCAAAGCTCTAATACTGTACTCCTCTAGCAATGCGTCTGCTGTGTTACAACAACTGACAATGTTAAAGCAGCCAAATGTTAACGCCCAACCCCAAAAGAGCAACACAACTCTCAGTCTCACCAGAGGAATTTGTCAAGAATGTAGGCAAGCAATGAAAGCCATTATTTCATTGACACAGACTAATTAAGATGACTTCGGTTTGCTATTGCGGGACACATTTTACAGGTCAGTATGACTTTAGGCCCCCAGTGTTGCTGCAGCTTATGTGCAAACAGCAGCACGCCACTGCTCTGGCTGACGTTGCACAATCCATTGGCGCCATACTGTATCTGTATGAGTTACACACACATTGGACTGTCCATGGAGCTGTCATCGTCAGAATATCTTGCCTGGAAATATGCCAGCCTGCTACTGTACTGTACAAGTTTGTTTACTGTAAAACAATGGTTCTCAAACCTTTTCAGGCCACGACCCCCCAAAATAATTTTGAACTGAGGATCGCAGTTGCGAGGCGTTGAGTTTGTTTACTGTATACGTCGAGTTTGTTTACTGTTGAGTGAGAAAACAATGTTGCACATTACGCTAATCCTCTGCGGATCTCCCCAAATAATCATTGCTGTAGGATACAGTAACTTGCTGACTGGTTCATTGTAGTAAAATTATAACCAATCACAGCAGAAAAAAACATGGCTAAGCTTTCTGCCATTCATTGTGTGGCATTGTGTGGCACATCCCCTAATATAATGCAGGTACAGTACACACCATTTCTCAAAGGCAACAGAAATTGCACAACCATAATACTGAGAATCTAAATAGAGCCACAAAGCTAATATAATTGTCTGACAGGCAGAAACAAATAACAAGAATAAAAGCCTACTACAGTGTGCCCATAGATGAATCAGCTTTCATTCTCTGTGTCCCTCCGGTATGAATTTTAACTAACTTTACACAACATGCTGATTCTGATTCATCCAAGTGAATTCAATTGCTTTCACGTTACTTCACAAAGCAAACCGATTTGGCAAACACAACAGCTCAGCTACTGTCTTCAAAAACAACAATTCAGAAGCATATAAAGTTCTAAGATTGTCCTGCCTGTTGACATCGCAGTCACATTCCGGCAGATCTGAGTCGTCGACTGGACATCCTGCCGTATTATCCATGCCTAAGTCCAAAACCATGGGGGAGGATTCCCAAGTTCCCAAAGTCAAAGCTAACAACAGAGGAGCTATATCCAAGCTCCCTTCTCTTCTGCCCAAGCCTTGCAAATGGGACTTTCTCTGTCCCTCGGCTGGGGGGGTGGGGGGGTTCGCAAGTGTGCACAAGTGTGACTTATCAACTCCTGCCCTCTAAAAAAATTAAAGAGAAACAGTTGTGTGTGTATGTGTGTGTGTGTGAGGAGGGGGGGAGTGCCTGAGAGTGACAAGTGCTGCTGTTTCTAAAATAAGACTTACAGTCAGAGGCATGTGCCACAGAGGTGGCCCACGGCTGGAATGTCATACAGCAAATGTGCGCAAGTATATAGCGAGTTTGAACTGCAGCCAGGACTTCCAAGTTCCATGCATGCAAATGACGGCAGCGGAGTGCAAAGTGAGCAGGAACGCATTCCAAGAAAATGTTCTAAATGCTAACGGAATAAAAACTCTCCACTTATCCGTCAGATAAAGAGAGAAAAAATGTATAAAACAACCACAGGGATTAAAAGGATGTCCCTGAATTGAAAAAGTTCGAAGTGCTGTCCGTTTGACGAAGCGACACACTGACTTGTCTGGTTGTTTTTGTTGAAGTCAAAAAAATCATGCAGCTGTCTCCATGAGGTCATTCACTGTCCTCCTCCCTCTTCCGCTCCCTAACAATCCCTCTCCTTCTCTACGCCTCCTCCTTCCATGCTCTGAGCTCAACAGCCGGAGATGAAGAGAGTCAGGGTCAGGGTCAGGGTCAGGGTTAGGGTTAGGGTCACGGTGATGGGCAGTAGCTAGCTACAAGTAGCTAAGCTACATAGCTTAACTACATTTCTAAGTAGCGTAATGGAAATTTGCTACATTTCTCTGGGGATAGCTTGTAGTGTAGTTTAGCTATATTTAATCAGAGTAGTAATGTAGCTTACAACGTTTTCCAAATAGCTTGCCCATCACATTTGGGAAAAATAATTCAATAAGTCAATTGCAATTTTCTCTCAGAAAGCCTGGTGGGCGAGGTTAATTGCAATAGTGTCCCCAATAGTGAGGGGACATTCATGATGTCTGACCCTCCCTCCCCAGGGGGATCCCCAGATGACAGTAAAGTGACAATTTAAGGACTTAAGACATTTTAATTAAAAAACAAAAAACGTGGCTAGCTACTTGTAGCTTGTAGCTTAGGTAACTACATTTTCCAAGTAGCTTGCCCATCACTGTCTGTCACTTTATACTTCAAATAAATGGAAAGTCAATGACGAGTAACAGGGTAGCGTGTACAAAGACATGGGGCTGGTCCTCTACAACTTTTTGTCTTCTTTTACTACTGGATGGACGCCCCGCTGATGCTATAACTGCGACCTCAGGAAATGCCTCAGCGGCATTGTGGGAATAATGAATTTACCATGTGTGTTTGAAGATCAGATGGGAAACTATGGCAACAAACAGTCATGGCCCTCCATGGTAACAATTCAGAACCCTCCACTAGGAGGAGTGATGCACTGTGAGATGTGTGAGAGGATGGAATCCTGCCTTTGTAAAGGATTGCACATTCCATGTGACATTATTTTCTCTGCACATTCTCACACATTCACACTGACAGAAACGAGGTCACACTGTTTACAATGGTTCGTTTCTCACTTTTCAAAAGTCAACAACGTATGTGGGCTCTAACTAGAGGGGAATGGGAAGGGGTAAAACCACTCACCAGGGAGGGAAATAAAATGTATGAATTGGAGCGCATGTTGTTAAGCATTTCATGTACATGCACATTGTATTCACCAAAAAACAACATTAAAAAATTGCTCACAAATAAAGTAAATAAGCAGTCCTCGTTGACAATGATAACCTTGATCAAAGACACCAATAAAAAGACAAGGTTGTAAAATATTTCTGCTACCTTAAAAAAAAGAAGAAAAAAAAGTTTCACCATCAAACTACAACAGTCCATCAGCAATACATCTATTTGGCCATTGATTGATTGATTGATCCTATAACCTCTATCTTTATATACTGCCTTGTACAAAAAGTAGCTGATCTAAAAGCTTAAAACACGATGCGTTGTGAGCTTGTAGAACTGCTATTTCTGAACAACCTTTTATATTTCCACCTACGGTAACCTTGCATTACAATACTGTCCCTCCAGAAGGGAGAAGGAAGACCGGGTCCTGCATGTTCCACAACCCACCTGGCAGCGATGAGGTCCAGTAGATGTTGCCAGCGCTCGCCGACCTTGCTGAGTTTGTGCTGGATCTCGGCAGCCTTGCTGTCGTGGCTGGCCCTGGCTAAGCGATCTCCCATCACCTGCAGCTGCTGCTTGTTCTCCTGGGCTACACTGATTTCCTCCTGGTAGTCCTGGGATGGATGCACGCGCGCACACGCACAAATAAAATAGCATTAAAATGCATAGATAACTAAACACAGCCCTGGCTAAGGCAATGAGTCAAATTAGGCTACAGCCTCAGCTGAGTCAGACACCACAGAAATGTGGACCCCATAGTGACAAGTACTGTACGTGTGCGGGTGTGTATATGCCCTGCACGCTGTCAAATCCTGAGTGTAAAGCTACCCGCTATAACCCTCCTGTTCTACCCCAGATTCAAACCTGCTTCTCCTGCACAAGAGCTGAAAATGTGTAGCACTTGTCAACCAGTCGTGTCAAACCAGACACAGGATCTAAATGTCTCAGTAGAAGAGCAAGGAGACCAAATACAACCACCCCTATTGTAGACGTTATATTGTATTATTACACAGCTTGGTTGAATGCTTGATTCTGATTGAATTCAGTGTGTTATTTTTGGATACCACTGACCACTGCACTGGTTGATTTTGTGCATGTATCCAACATGGCAGCCATGTAAACAAACGCACAATGTCAATGACAGCTAAACATTGCTCTCAAGAATGTTTTTGAAAACATTTGAAGTGAGAAATAGACAATAAAGTGACCGGAAATTGATTCCATTTGTTGATGTGACCGGAAATTGATTCTATTTGATCAACATTTCCTGTTGTTTTCCGATGTGACACGTTGCACTGGACGGATGTACTGTATGCCCGGACGTAGCTGGCATACATTAATGGAATACTTTCATTACCATAAGCAATGGAATACTTTATTTAGTTGTTACTTTTGGGTCAATGTAATAACTCATTTTGTGCTCCTGAAATTAACGTATTAAAATGTCCAGCGTGCCTCTCGCTTTCTCCATAAGCGGCCAGTCTCTTATTTTGAAGGCCAGAAGTCGATTGCGTAAACACTTCCGGTTTGACGTCATCACGTCATTCACCCGAATCGCTCGTCGTCAACATGCCGTTGTGTAATGGCGGATCGTTGCTTTTCAACATGTGTTTTATTAGCGAGAATCTACTGCCATCCTCCCCTTTGAAAGTGTTGTTTGGAGATAATGGACATTAAAGATGAGATTCCCCGTCTGCCTCAATGTTATGGGATTACTATTTTGTGCACGTGGATCCGTGATGATGATGAATCGGCGAGGGCGATTGTGCCAGGACCTTCCGCGCAGCTACAGGGTAGGAGAACCGCCGTTACAGTAATAGAGTACTTTTCACGAGTATACTTGGGATCGGCACCATATGATACTCGAGTATTTTTCACGAGTATTCTCGGGATTGGCTACAAATGAGTTAATTAATGTATTAAGTAGCCGTGTAATAAGTGGGATAAATGATGGCAAGCTGTTATTGTTTAGAACTAAACACAGACTATTAAATCATACTGTACTCTAACATACAGATTTGACAAAATAACATTGTAATCACAAAAAAAGTGATATAGCACAGCTTTAAAGTAAAATACAAATACATTGAGACAGTGGATTGGCAGTGTACATCGAATTAAGCGCTACATAAAAGTTGTAAATTACCTTGCGCAGCTTCTCGATCATCTCCTCGATGCTGATGTCTCCATTCTGGGACACCTTGCTCTCCATCTGCGTGAGCCACTCACACAGCTCCTTGTTCTTCTCGTTGAACACCGCCCACTCATTCAGCTTCTCACTCACCTGCTGCCTGCGCAGGGACAGCTGGACGCAACACACAGAGGAGAATTATTCATTATTAATTATATATTATTAGGGCTGTCACAATTATGACATTTTACTTGACCATTAATTGTCACTCAAATAATTAAACGATTAAATTGTTTTTCTTTTTGTCGAACATTGGAACATTATGAATAGAAATAAAAGGTGTTTGGCTTTGAGGCTTCATAAACTAAAGTTGCACAGGGCAGATATGCAAATATTATTATAGATCTGCTGTTTTCACAATTCTTTTTTGAATGTTTCAAAATTATGATCATTTTTCAACATGGAAATGATTATGTAAAAATAATTGCGATTCTCTCAAATAATTGTGAGAGGCCTACAGATATTTTGTAATCAATTTGAAATGAAAGAAAGTAATGAATAAAGAAAGAAAGAATGGGATTCGTAGTAAGAGAGGAGTATTAGGCTGAGAGGGACACAAGAAATCGAGTGATGGAATACAGCAGTTTAGTACCAGGTGGAAAAACATTGGAGGGAAAGAAAAGAAAGAGAAACACAAATATAATGGGAAAAAGAATAATAATATTAAAATAAAAAGGAAAATCTTTATGTTTCTTTTATGATTTTCTGAAAAGCACTTTTTTAATGTATTGAATCCTGTACATTTTATGTGCTCAATAAATATATATATTCTATAAATACACACGTAGGCCTATAGGACTATAATACTATATAATTATCATCATTATATATACAAAGCAATTATAAAACATTACAAAATATTGTGAATGAAAATCGATAGCAGTCTAATCTCTCAAGAACAGATTCTGAGCTCCACGATGATGAAAAACAAACAAAAAATACATAATACTTAAACCAAACATATATGCGAAGATAAGATGCCAGATACATGATCTCCTATCATGTCAAAATACACCACAGCTGTGGACACCGTCTGTCCCCAATAAGGACAGGCACGGTCTGTTACCCAGTCACCGCTGTTTGACACTGATAAATAGCATCTGTGTTTATTTTATAGCACGCTGTCGCTGCCTCAGCGGAATGTCTTATTATGCCCAAGGTGCAGGGTAGTTGCTACAAGCACTTTGTATAAGAGATAATAATGCAGAGACACTCTCCAGACACGGGTGGGTAATAAAACAAGAACAGAATCTGAGTTATGCATCCTGCAAAAGTACTATCCAAACTTGAAAAAGTTTATAGTTATCCAAAAAGCTGTATGTTCCTATAAGGGACAAATATTAAGCCATTTAGGCCTGAACGCAAATCTGTGTCACTTTAGATTTGAACAACTTTAACCATTATTTTATGCTTTAAGTATTAAAAAAATAGCAGATATACAAGCTCACAGCGCTTGTAGATGTGTGCAAGTCTTTGAAGTCTTTTGACCCGATTCCATAAATGTCTTCTAAATCCTTCTTCTAAATCAGTGGTTCTCAAACTTTTTCACGTCAATGACCCCCAACATTATATTTGGCCACGGACCCCCATCTCAAAATATGTTTTTCCAGGAGCAAATATTTGGTTACAAATGTTTGCTTTTAAAAATATATATTCAAAGACTTGCAAAAAAAATTGTGTGTGTGTGTGTGTGTGTGTGTGTGTGTGTGTGTGTGTGTGTGTGTGTGTGTGTGTGTGTGTGTGTGTGTGTGTGTGTGTGCGTCATCTACCTGGTGGCAGATCTCTTCCCACTGACGCTGTAGGAGGCGGAGTCGCTCCTGGAGGACGGTGAGGTCATCTGCACTGACCACGCCCCCTAAAGAGTCCCTCAGCAGGAACAAGGAAGTGATGTCAGAGGTCCAGCCCTCCACGCTGCTCTCTAACTCCTGCAACGCATGACAGTAAACAAATACCATTATGTCGGGTGCAGATAAGAATCCATGTCCTTAAAGGTAGGGCAAGTGTTTCATTTCATTCAAATAACAACAAAATGGGTCTATGTTCTGATAGTACTAGTTAGTTACTATTGTGTTTGGTCCATATAGGTGAATTGTGATACCCTGTGAGGAGAAAAGAGCAGTTTCAGTTTTCCCTGTAGGTGACGGCCTTCCTCCAATCAGGATAGAGTGGGGGCCTTCCTCCAATCATGATCGAATGGGGGCGGGCCTTGGTGTGCGTAAGGCCCGCCGTCGCCTACAGGGAAAACTGAAACTGCTTTTTTCTCCTCACATGGGATAGGGCGAAAGTCCTTATATGGACCAAACACTCTATATTAACTAGTACTATCAGAACATAAACCCATTTTGTTATTATTTGAATTAAATGAAATCACTTATTCTACCTTTAAACGTGCGCGCAAGAAAACACACACACACACACACACACACACACACACACACACACACACACACACACACACACACACACACACACACACACAGAGAGAGAGAGTTTTCTTAACCTAAACATTACAAGCCAAGTAGAGCAATCAAACATTCGGAAATCCTACAAATTAACTCATTGAGTGCCTATCCCGAATTAGTTCGGGATATATTATCGCATCCCAGAGTGCCTATCCCGAACTAGTTCGGGATATAAAAAAAAAAAAAAAAAAAAAATTGAAAAAAAATTTTTTTTAATTTTTTTTTTGGACCCCATCAAATCTAGTGAACATGATTTCAATCGCGATTTTGCATGTTCCACCCCCATACAACCCCATCTAACATACAGGGCAGCCATGTTTGTTTACATAACATGTAAAACATAATGGCGATTATCTCAAGAATGCCTGAACGGATTTCCAATCGGATTTTTTTGTTTGAAAGCTGTGAACAAACTGCACAAATCCACTCGATTTTTTATAGCTCATTCTTCTCTGTTTTTTTCCCATGCATGAGGTGTGCAAGGTTTAATCATGGCTAAGTTGACGAAAATAAGGCTTCTAAAATGCTTGGTAGCCAATAGCTAACTTCAAGCTAACTTCATCCTCTTGCTGTACATGCACAAAGGAAAGTGTTCAGGCAAGTCATGGCTGCAGGGCTTCTGCATATACCAGCATATCTCTATGGGATTTTCTATGGCCACTGGGCGCCCTCTAGTGGTGAAAGGGGTGGCACTAAATGAGTTAACAGTGAGACAAATGAGTAGAATGTGCAATGCCACAATACTAGAATAAATAATAATGAACATAAAGCCTGTATAAAAACATTACATTCCAGACAAAACATGCCACTAAAGATGCATTGCAAACACAGCTTGCCACAGTCAAGCTGCATGTCTTCTCTCCGTACACTGTGTAGAATGATCTGTTACAAATGCTTGTCTTCAAGGTTGAAATCAGGACAATGGAACAGAAAGAAAAGCTAACCTCACATGTCCTCCGGCATTGTGAGGGCTGTGCTGTAGCCCAATGTCTTGACGTCCACCCGCCATCTCTCATTCACACAATACGCACGTAATACGCGTAAATGCAGACACACACACATGCTCCCTGGTGCCATACAAATGATAATACAGAGCCTCTCCACTCTCCCTCTCTCTCTCTCTCTCTCTCCTTAGCTCTAACTCTCCCCACCCCCTCTCCCATCAGCTGATGCTGTGCAACGGGCAGAGGCAAACTGTTATTATGCAGCGGTTCTCCCAGCTCTTCTCCCCAAGGAGCTGACGACATGTCATGCATGAAACATGACTACACAGCTACACGCTGCCTGTAGTGTACGGGAGGAGGGGCCAAACCCAGCTCCATCACAGCATCGACACCCACACGCACAATTAAGTGATGACTACACGCAAATACAAACGTGTGGTATTCCGGTGTCTTGTTCAGGTACACACACAAACAGACACGGGCACATTATGTGCTGCTTAATGCTGCTAGGTAATGTTACACTAAAGCTATCAAAATGGATAGGCCTGTACACAGATAACAATGTGTTATGGATGTTTACACAGCACCAATGACCTGAAAATCCAACAAACAAGGTCATTGAGACAGAGGCAGACAGATGAACAGGAGGTTGGCCGGCTGGGATGTGCAAAAGCAACACTGTAGTCAGATTAAGTGTGTGTGTGTGTGTGTGTGTGTGTGTGTGTGTGTGTGTGTGTGTGTGTGTGTGTGTGTGTGTGTGTGTGTGTGTGTGTGTGTGTGCGTGTGCGTGTAAAAGTACAATTAAAGAGTGAGGATTTGTCTGTGTACGTTTTTAGGACAGACAGAGTCAGTGAGAGAAAGATAATGCAGTGCGAGATGAAAGGGTCATTGAGTTTGTGTGGGTTTGTTGGGTGTGTGTGCGTAATCTCTCAAGATTCAGAGCTCCGCAACTGAATCTGTCAGCAGCTCCAGTTAAAACGTGTAGTTAGGAATGTTAGCAATGTAAACAAAGACACATGGACAGGAAGTGGAGGGCTGAGGGGCGGACCAAACGGGCTAACATCCTGTCATCCACATTCCATTGAGCGCAAAGGAAAACAACAGCAGAGGGTGCTGTTTTTCTTTTGTTGCCGATGGGTTCCCAGATTGGTGTGTGTACTGTGTAATGCCATTGCATTCTCTTCTCACCTTGCAGCGGACCTGCTCAGAGTGCAGCTCCTCATGGTGGTCAGGCAGCGGCGCCGACAGCTTCTTCTTAAAGGCCCTCAGCTTCTCCAATGATGCATCGATGCCCTTCTCACAGCGCTCCCAATCCTAGACACACGCACACGCAGAAACACACACAATTAGAACATACATCATCACAGCATCTCTAGCTCTGCCTCTGTGCTCTTTCTCTATCTCATACACACATAAAAAATAGTACACTGTAGACCAGTGGTTCTCAATCTCAAACTTTGAAATTTGAAGGTCTCCCCTTAACTTTGACAGTGTACAAATCCATTTGTACACTATCAAAGTTACAGACTTGTAAAGGTCAATTTAGACCCCCATATAGGAACCTAGAGAGACCCTGAAATCCACTTAGAGAACCACCACTGTAGACACACCTACTGTGTACTGTACTGTGCATCTATTAATCGCTGAGGCAGCTATAAATTCTCCCTGCAGTTACAGCAACAGCTAGCTTCAAAGTAGTACTAGTACAACTGCACACATAACACATCTACATGTACTGTACACATACAGCTAAGATAACAGTAGAATAATCCAGGCTCTATTCTCCTATAGTAGCCAGCTCCGTTTTAAGACTGATTTATACATGCATGCCTATGTCGCAAATTGAAATTGTGTCGCGCTGCGTCACACTGTGAGCTTCTGGATACCCATGCGCAAGCTACAGTACTACAACTCAGGCTTTAAACCTCCCTAGCAACAGCATGGGACCCAGTGACACAGCACAAATCCACCAGCCAGAGAAGAGAATTAACGCAACCTCAACAACAGAGGGAGTTTCAGCTCCAGAGAGGTCATAGATTACAGCTATTTTGAGAGTGCAGCACAAGCAGTACAATTCGAGGCGAAGCGAGGTATTTTTTCAGAGAGAAAATACAGCGTAGCATACCTGTAACAACACATGTAAAGGATGCCCAGGGCAGGAACAGCATTAGTCAGTAGTCTATGAACTAAGCAAGGAGGACAGGAAGGTAAAAGGTAGAAAAGAACGTGAAAAAGAGAAAGATGGAGCAAGAGAGAAGAGCGGACACAGAGTGGACAGAGGGAAAAGAAAGAGATCCTCTCTCCTAAAAAACGCTAAGCCACGGATGATCATTTTGAACTGCGTCACACAGTGCTTTTCAAAAGGACTCTCAGCCTGTAAGATCCACCTCACTGTGCCCTTGTCGTTATGCTTCGCTGCACAGTGCCTGCAGCTTGTAATGTGTGTGCACACTCTGCACACTAATGCACCATGTGTATGCCAGTCACCAAAACTGTCACAGGGCGGGCGGGCACACGCACACGCACACGCACACGCACACACACACACACACACTCTTCTGTGTGCGAGTGTGTTCAAGTGTTCAAGAGCAATTCATCAGAGAGTGAAGAGTGTGCACTTATCGCGCACTCCATCTTCCTCCACTCCAACAATTCATAATTCATGTGATAACTTGGGTTCTACAGTCCTATATGCGGAACGAGGAGGGCTCATTAGGGTGCACATTGGCCCCCTTCACATTACTTTTATAGTGCTGCAGCACATCACAGTGCAGACACTGTGATGTGCTGCAGAGCCATTAGATCAGGAGTCTTCAACGTTTTCAGGCCAAGGACCCCTTAGTTGAGAGAGAGATGAAGCAGAACCCCCACAACCCAAAGATACCATTTCATCGTTTGACAGCACAATCATCGGTGTATTTTGGGTTAATCTAAATGTGCGTTTCCAGATATTTAACCACTTGAAACGTCAATACTTAATAAACTTGACCTTTGACTCTGTACTTAGTGTGCTCTTTTCCCCCCTCTACACCAAAACTATTTGCCAAATAGCCGATCTACAAGCTCTGTGAGCTTGTAGATCTGATATTTTCGGCTAAAGTTCCCCGAATATGGACGCTCGGGTTCAAATGGTTAATATAGAAAAGGACAAAGATTTGGAGGACCCCCTGTAGTAACTCTGAGGACCCCCTAGGGGTCCCGGAACCCCTGTTGAAGACCCTGAATTAGATTCTGATGAGGCAAGGTTCCAAAGTCCATAGGAACGTATGTATGGCCTGATGACTGATACCTTCTTGTAAATGTAAACCAATAGCCTACCAAAGCACACATGGTAGTTGAACATTCTACAATATACAAAGTGGATGAATATAATTATACCATCTACAACTTGATTACTTTTTTTTATTATCCCATTTTCCTTTAACCCATTTTTCACCCAGTGCCAATTGCCTAAGCTGTAATCCTGGGCACTACTCTCCCTCTGCCAAACTGGGGAGAGCTCTGAACCTAGCTCATGCTTCCTTCAATGCATGAGGAGTGAGCAAGCCGCTTCTTATCACCTGACAGACGGGGGGTTTCCCCGGTAGGACCTAGAGCTTGGAAGGAACACATTATTCTGAACAGTTCCTTTCCCCTCCTTCAGGCGCCCCTGCTGACCAGGAGAAGGCAGTATAGAGACCAGGATTACAGCATGTTTTTTTTTGTGAGGGTACCTACCCTAGGGGACACGGGGAGAACAAAGAGAGGCCCTTTCGCCAACCCCACCTAGGGTATGGGCACTGATGACGCGGAGGAGAGAACACGTCGTTTTAACTTGTTTTAGCGTACCTTGAGCAGGCCGAGCAGCTCCCTCCTCTGCTGGTCCAGGCGGTGGTGTGCGTGTCTCCACCTCTCCTGCATGTCCATCAGCTCCGTCTGCAGTGCAGACTCCGCCCTGGCGTCGGCCGTCAGCAGCAGGCTCCGGCCGGCCTCCACCGCCAGGATGTAGCCTCCCTGCTGCCTCTGGAGCACACGCTCCCTCAGCTGGAGGAGAAGAGACAGGGAGTTGGGGCACAGCAGGGGAAAGCTCTTACCTAAGGGAGTCTAAGGTTGGGGATGGGATGAGGGTTTGTGTAAGCAGGGGAGTGGATTAGTGTTTTAGTAGCCTCGCATCACCAGACTTTCCACCTCTGACTGAGGTAAACCTGGTATTTGTTCTAAATGTGATCTGGTCTAGGCGTGGCCTAAACCGGGAAGAAGACCAGAAAGATAAAAAGAGAAACGTTTTGGATTCTGGTTCCAGTTTGGAGATTCCGGCAAACATGTAGTCCGCCTGATGAGTGATGACTACAACATGACGCAGGTTCTTTCCACTCCCGACCGGATCTGAAACCCGAAAATGCTACTGATCCGCGGCTAGTATTTTAGTAAGGTTATTTCAACGGCGGTTAAGCAGGGGTTGAAATTTACTAGAGAGGAGCGTTCTTTGTGGTAGGATTTCAGCGTTTGTGAAACGTATACTGGGTTAAAGGGGTTTAAAGTCTCATACAAAATTACGTAAAAAAGAGCCATTGTAAGCAAATCATTGGTGTTGAAGCAACATCGGATTAGTGATGTAGCACATTCCTGCTGAATGAAAATAGCACAGCGGTGCCCAACTGTACAAGCCTGCCGCACACACCTGAACCCCATTCGGAAAGTGAGAAAAACTGTTATCAGAGGAGAGTTTGTTTGAGATAAATGTGTGGGAGTGTGACATTATCAAAGAGAGAGAGGGCCTTCACAACACTGCACTGTGGAGATGAAGTATCCAGTTTTCAGAACTTTTACAGCAAATATAATACTTTTACTCCTCTACAATTATTTGCAAACTACTAGCTACTTTGTAGATTTTGACGAAATGCAACGCATTGTGAGCTTGTAGATCTGCCATTTTCAAATTTCAGATTTGTATACATTATATACATTTGAAAACTTGAAATGGGACATTCTGCATAACAAGTGTTGATACCAATACTTTTGTACTTTTACTCATAACAGAGTACACTTCTACACGGCAGTATGGATACTTTTACTCAAGCAAATACCGTGAATACTTTCTCCCACCACTGTCCGTACCTGGATCTGGTCCAGCATGGTCCTGGCCTGCTGCAGGGCCACCGGCTCTCCCGGCCGGTGCACGTCCGGGTCACGCGTCACCTCCTGCAGCCAGCGCCGCAGCTTGTCCGCCATCTCCTTGTACTTCTGCCACTGGCGCGCCAGGCTGTCGATGATGCCCCGCCGCTGCTGGGCCCTCCTCACCACACACTGCCACTGGTTGCTCAGCAAGGCCAGCTTCAGGCTGAAGTCATCTCTGTGCAATGAGAAATGTGGCGGCAAAGTCAGGGTTGGGAGATTCGTTCGTTGGTCTATCGCTATGCCGACAATCGAAAAAGGACTTGGGGAAGTGGCACGTACACGCACAAAAGTGCAAGTGAATTATAAGTGCTTTGTCAGCTAACCTTACAGAGGTTAGCTGAAAAAGCACTCGTCATTCAGTTACCGGTAACCTAATTGTCTGTGGAGAAGATCTGATCTGAAGTTTTATGAAGCAGGCCTACACTGTTTGCCAGTGACTTTGAACGATGCACATGAATGATGACCCTCATCAGTGGTGTTTCCATAAAGACACACTGAGAGTCACTGAGCCAACGCTGAGACACATTCTACTACTTTGACTGAGAGCGTTCATACCTGTCGTCCACCTGTCCCTGGTCCAGCATGTGATGTCCATCGCTGATGATGGAGTAGAGGATCTGCTGCCTGCTGAACATCTCTGCCTGGAACAACTGCACACACACACACATTCATGAATGCTCTATCGACGAATAAACATACGTACATACAAACAAATACTGTATATGTATGTATCCCCACACACACACGTACACACTCAATCAAAACCACTGACACCGACATAATACGCACACACGCGCGTGCACATACATAGACACACACACACTCTACCTCGTGGTCTCTCTGCTGGTCCAGAAGACTGTGATAGTTGCCAGAGATTTCGGCAGCCAGCTTCTGCTCTGTCTGGGACAGGAAGTCCATCCAGGCCTCGCACTTCTGCAGGAAGCTCTGCTGTTGGAGCAGCACCGCCTGCAGCTTACTGCAGATGGACAGATGGAGATAACATGTAGGAACATAAAACAATATGAGTGTTTAAACAAGCTCCACTTATCTGGACAGAGTGCCTGTAATAACGTTTACCATTTCCTGACATTGTTAATTGGGCTAAGATTATCAGTGCACGTGGTCCTCCATTAACTATGAAAACCGTCACATCTTGTCCGTATCTTGTCTGTAACGCCTCAATGTCTATAGCTGTTGACCTATTGTGACATCACATTGTTGTGACATCACATTGTGACATCACATTCCGTCCTTGTCCCTTGTATGACATCACATAGTTGTGACATCACATTCAGTCCTTGTCCATTGTATGCCCATATATGGAGATCCCTGATGTCATCAAGATTAAGCCCATAGCTTGGAATTTCCATATATGGACATATTGTGTGAGTCTCATGTGGTCTATAACATAAGACATCTATGATGTCAAACGTCAGACATATCCATAATTGGGAAAATATTTTATAAGTTGTTAGCATATACAGTCAGCACATGACTGTGTTGTTATTCACTTATTATTATTAAATGAAGGATCATAGTCCCACCAAAACTCACTTCAATCACCTATTTATTTGTGAAGTATCGTTTCGGTTGTAAGTTATTCACTTGACATGTGACATTATCGTTATTGGAAACACAGCCTAAACTCATTTTAGCCACATACTGTACTTATCAAGTACCACAGTACAGAACAGAGAATGAGGAGTGCATGTACAGTACCTGAACCTCTCTGTGAGGTGAGCAGAATGCGCGGCCCAGGACCTGTTGAGGCCCTGCAGGCTCTTAATGTCTCTGTCGCTGAGAGGCAGCCTGTACGCCTGCTCATTGAGCCGCTCCAAGTCCGGGGACAGACTGCTCAGCTTCAGCAGGTGAACCTGGCAAGTGGCAACACACCGTGTCACACATTTCAAAATCCATTAGTACACTTTACATTCTTAACAAAGACCACAGTTGTGAACTTGTGACACATATTTCGAAATGGATTAGTACATTCAAAAGGTAGGGAGGTAAAATTACGAAAGTGAACTCCTGCATCAGATTTACACTCACACACGTTCTGTAAGTTTAGACACATTTAGAAACTTTCATGCTCTTGACGGAAATCGTTTTTTAGAGGCTAAATGAGCATTAACCACATGAATAGCGTCCCTATTCTGGGCATTTCATAATAGGCAAACAAAATAACAGATTTACAATGGCGCAAGCTCACGCAGTGTGAGCTTGTAGATCGGTTATTTTCTGCAACGGGAGTTGGAGATAGACTCCTGGGGGACCCCCAGTCAATGAAATATACATGTGTAGGGTTTAAGTATTTAAGTGTTATATAATTGAAAGAGTCGATGAAAGGTCAATCACACAGAGAGAACTGTGGGACAGCAGTGTTAATGTAATGTACCTTGAGTTTCTCCATGCGGTTCTGAACATTGATGAGGTCTGGTGAGCCTACAGAGTCAGACTCCTTCAACGCCTCCTCTGCCTCCTCTGCAAAACGGCTAAGTTTATCCAACTGCTCTGTGAAACCCTCACAGTCCTGAGCTCCAGACTAGACAAAACAAAGGGGGAAAAAGTACAGAATATAAGACAGTGAATCACATTACAATCAATTAGTCATCTTGGAACTAGAGCCCAAACGATGCAAAATATTTGGGTCTAATCCTGAGTCCTAGGCAAACACTGTTTTGACAGATATTTTAAGTAAAACATTAGAATATTACACAAATAAATATAATAATAACCAGTAAGACGCCCTAAGGACCTTCATCGATTCTAATTAACCAGTAAGACACCTAAGGCGAAAAGCGACCTCGCCCTTCATTGCTGAACTACAAGCTCACGATGCATAGCAGTGCAATACAATGTGAGCCTGTAGAGCTATTTCTTGGAAACGTTGTAGTCAAATAAATTAGCTGATATACTGGCCGAACCGATATATCAGTCTGGCTCATCTCGGAACGGTGCAAGTTTACACGCATAAGCACGTGTGGATGTTGGTCTGGAAGCCCCGTCCCATGCCTACCTGCAGTACCTCCCGTTGCCTGTGCAGGGCGTGCTCCAGCGCTGCTAGGCGATGTGTGAGGGACAGATGGTCTGACTGGAGGGCGGCCATAGAGGAGGCATCGACCTGGCTCTTCAGCTGTTCTCCCAGCGCCTGCAACTGCTGCAGGGACTGCTGCCCTGTGGCCTGGGCTCCAAGACACTCCTGCAATCAGCACAATCAGTAGCATTATAACATATGTTTACAATGGAAAACTATTGTTCAGATACAGCCTTATGTATTTGTCGCCTTACTGTATGTATTGTCTGATAGTTACATGAAAAGTCACCAATCAAAATCAATCAATCAATTTAGATTGATTTGATGGCATAAAAGCGGATACGATATTACAGTAGAAAGGTGGATAGGGTAGGGGTGATAAGGACATGCAACACAAAGAAAAGAACTGGGGATGTTACGATGACATGGACACACTATCCGGTTATCTACCGGCTAGCATACAGAGTTTAATAGTACCCAGGGGTCTGACAACTAGGGACAAAGGGACCGTACAAGACCAGTGTGTAGTATCTAGTCTCTAGGCTACCCTCATTGCCCACTGCAAGCCCAACTTCCAACTGGTGTATGAACTGGGCCCTGGCGTTCCCTTTTATGTGTCTCATTCTGAAAAGCCTTTTGTTACGTTCAGCTTGATTTGCATTCAAGCGGCAAAAGCTGACAGTATGCAATTTGCAGAGGGGATCGAGGCTTTGTAAGGATCCTTAAAATGGGTTGACAAGCCGTTTCCGAGCCTATTGCAGATGTCCCTAGAAACCACAGGCTGCATTTCTCAAGAAATTCCTTGGTTTCTTAACTGATCCTACAGTGCACTGAGTGCAACGGCAAATACAGAAATTAACACACTAAAATGCTGTAGTATAGACTAACTGTAGATTTGGTCACCAAAAAGTTGAAAAAATAACATTAGCAAGCAAGTGGCCTTTTACAAGTGCATGGGGAAAAAACACCCTAGCCTAAGAGATAAAACACATATAGTATTTACAGTTCAACTCTATTGCTCCAAGGCCTGAGCTGTACTCACATCGCAGTCTTTTATCCAGGCGTGGCTTTCCTCTTCCGTGATGTCCCTGTTGGTGGCGCTCTTGAGCAGGCGGTCGGCCCACTCGTCCTGCTTGAGGACCGCCGCCACACACTGGCTGTGCAGTGCCCTGTAGCGCTGCCACAGGCCCAGCACAGCCTTGCTGCTCCTGAGCTGCTCCGAGATCTGCTCCAGTAGCTCATTCCACCTGAGAGGAGGAGGGGGACAAGATCCTTGGAAAACTGTTCATACCATAAAAAACAAATAACATTTTTACATTTACTACAAGTAACAAACAGATGGCAGTTTTGTCCTGTTGTGCCTACCTGACGTTGACATCCTGGAGGGCGCTGTTGAGTGTTTCTGCCACCGAGGGATGGCACTCGGTGAGCAGCTGGTGCGTTACGGAGCCAAACTTCTTCAGACTGCTCTCCTGTTTATCCATCTCTTCCTGCAGGTTCTAATCCACATAAAGCATGCATATGCATTCTCAGGTTAGCCATTATACAGTTATAACACCTTTCTACTGTATGTTGGCATCTTGACAAAAGAGATGATTCATTATTTACAACAGAAACAAAGTGCATGGGGAATGTGCATAGCATTTATCAGACTATTAGCAAGTCCGAGAAGAAAATGAGGCAGCTACTAACAACGAGTGAAAGGATTAAAAAAATGTAAGTGAGTTTTACTGGTGTGCTATTTCCCCATACTGTATGCAGAGGGGAGAGTAACTCACCTCCAGGCTCTCCACCTGCTGCTGCACAGCTTCCAGAGAGCCGTTGAGGAGGTGCAGTCGGGACACAGAGTACCTCCCCTCCATCAGGTAACCGTTGATTTCCTCGGCCGCTCGCCGGTACAAGGTCCACTGTTCCAGCACCGACCGCAGACTCACCTTCATCTGACTGATCTGAAGGGGAGGAAAGAGAGACAAAAGATATCAACGTACATAACTGTATACAGTAATGTAAAATGTGCCATATTATTATGATTTCATTAGTTATGATTATTTAATCTTGTTAGTTGCAATAAGATTGGCAGCATCAATGACAGATGTACTGTAAAAACAGTTGCATGCAAACAAACAAACCCTGTAAATTTCAGTCAATTCTCTGAATATATATATTCTTCATTATTAAAAATTATGTATTGCAAATCTTTGAGTATTGCGATTCTGAAAATGAGTTCTGTATACTTTTTAATACTAGTCTAAGATAAACACGTCCTTCATACCTTCAATGATATTCTATGTCATAAGATACAGTATTTAATAAGAGAAGCAGTGCCAATGTTTCAACAATTTGTGATTCATGACAGAATAAAATGTTTTACACTTTGCCTAAACCAAACTCATAATAACGTGACGCATTTTAGGTAAGATAAACGCAAAACGCCAGGAGAGGGATTCGATACCGGTAGGTTGGGATTTGAAGACTAATGCTTAACGATGCACACCACGATGCCATATGGTACAGAAGGGGGTGTTGCCAAGTTATAGAGATAGGGTAGGAAAACGACAATCGTGTGTATGACGTATCCTTCTTCTTTGATATATTTGGTGTTTAGGTACTGTACATTAGCGCCACCAACTGAACCGGAGTACAATAGCTGGTGGAAACACGGTCGGTTCGCTAGAAAGCGGTTCCAAGAATCTTGAACGGCACTGGTTCTAAAGCAAAGTTATTTTGGTGGAAAAGGGGCCAGAGTGTGTTGCAGTTAATTTGTAGAATTCTAGAGGCTCACCATGTGATCCAGGTTGGCCCAGGCCTGGTTCAGTCCTTTGAGGGTCTGTCTGACGACAGAGCAGGCCTCTCCTTTCTTGTCCTGGATGAGCGCACTTCCACGTTCCTCGGCTTTCTCTAGATCCTTCTCCTTCTCCTTCACCAGCTCCTCTAACTCCTGTTGAAAGTCAGTAGAAGTTACATCATGGCGACAGACTTTAGTTAGGTTTATAAAGTGTATGACACTGAACACACATCGACGGTGATGCTGTGCTTTACTACCACAATTGTGAGGGATTTTTACTTTACTCGAGCATTTCCAATTTTCAGTACTTTTACTTCTACTCAGTACTTTTACTACATATCAGAAGCAAATATTGTACTTTTACTCCACTACAATTATTTGAAATCTTTTCTAGTTACTTTGTAGGTTCTGATTCTTATTACAACGCATACATTACCCACTTCAGCCCTATATACATTTCGGCCATTTGAAAATAGCCGCTATTTTCAAAAGATTTGTACATTCTGCACAATGAGTACTTTTACTTTTGGTACTTTAAGTACATGTTGATGCCAATACTTTTGTACTTTTACTCAAGCACATTTTAAATTCCTGACTTATGCTTGTTACAGAGTATTTCTACACTGCAGTATTGATACTTTTATATACCGTAGGTGAAAAACATGAGTATTTTTTTCCGCCACTGTACCTGACAGTCTTTGAGTGCGTTCTGCACAGACGCCACGTCCTCTATCCTGTGTCTCTTCTTCAGTTTCTCCTCCTGCAGGCTGAGCCAGGCTTTCAGCGCCTGGACTCCGTTCTCATGCTCCAACCAACCTTCTAGTAGTCTTTCTAAAAGCTGAATCTGCATGAATCACAAAACAAAAACCACAAAGATTCACCACACATTATGCACACAAATCCTAGTTAGTTTTACTCAGAGGGTAAAAACAGACAATCTCTGAGTTAAATCAACATTCAGGATTTCGCTGTGCAAATTATAAGTAACCAATCTTTTTTATTTTCCCAAATCCACAACTCAACCAGATTAAATTAGTTAAAATAAACTTCCAAATCCCCATATGGAAAACTGTGTTGGTCACCCATGCATAAAAGACAGATCACATAATCCATAAAAACACAAAACAATACTCACACACACACAAAAAAAAGAAAACAAGATCATCAACGAGTGTATCTGACTTGGATTTCTCCAAGATGATGAACGCTAACTCAGGACCATTACCTTCTCAGTGATGAGCCCTTGCAGTATCTGCCACCTCCTGTTCATCGCGCCCAGCTTCTCGGCAAAGTCTGTCTTGTCGCTACGTTTCCCCTCCACATCCTGGCTGCTGATCTGCAGCACCGACTGGTTGACAAAGTCCACGGTCAACTGCTTGCAGGTTAGGTCGATACGGAAGCCCTGGGGGAACACAGACAATTTGATGTGGGTCAGATGAGGGATTGAAAGCAAAACATTGAGGTACTGTATGATGAAGAGGTGGAAGTAATTTGGGCTTTAAAGGTTGTCCATAAAGTAGCTGGAACTCCTGGAAGCTACGGTGTGTTGCTTAGGAGAACAGACTCTGTCCTACGTACCTTATACTTCTGTAGGAAGTCTTGGACCGCCTCGGAGCCTACTGCTCCCATGATCTTGTTCTGGTCTTCTTCTATGATGTTCTCCATGAGAGAGATCCAGCTCATCAGCTCTGTGATGGCATGGCGCGACGCCAGTTTCTCCATCTGCAGCTGAGGGAAGAGAGGAGGAGAGGAGTCAACAGGAGATACTTCCCCCTAACAGGTTTGACAAATTGACATTCGAATTTCAAAAGAGTTACCCTCAATCATTATTACATCTACCGGTATTTAAGTGCTTTGAATCAATATTAAATGTATATTAGTTATTCATTCTAATCCATCCAAATAAAAAGCCAACTCATGAGCCATGCGCTGTTCCCAGACCTGGTGTAGTTTCTCCTGCACCACAGGGATGCGAGTGAGCAGCTCGGCCCACTGCGTGTCCACCTGGGCCAGGGCTGACCTCAGACCAGCTGTGTCCACTCTTTTGAGACGCATGAGCTGGTTGCCAGTGCTAAGAACCGAGGAGCGCAGGGAAGACTTGGCGTCGACCTCCTTGGAAAACTCCTATCAGAGAAACCACAAGAAGATACACGTGTTGGTTTATGTGTGTCGAAGCCTATGTTGAGATATTTTAGTGTTTTGTGTTACGAATCGACGGTTTAGCAAAGTGAGATGCTTGAATCTGATTCATGCTCCAATGAGTCATTATTCTAGTCGAGCGACACATTGTACGACTTTGAAGATACTATAATAAAACTAGACCAGGTCAACCTGGTTGTGCCAGACCCCCTGTCTGTCATCATCATTTATGACATCATGCCTTTTGTAGGCATGTCATCATCATGTCATCATCATATATACCCTTTATATAGAAAACCAGGACAGACAGACAGACCGACATTTGCTTATGTAGGCCTACCCATTTCATGGGTCTGGCAACTAGACCAGGTCAACCTGGTTGTGCCAGACCCCGGTTCTGCCAACCCCCTGTCTGTCATCATCATTTATGACATCATGCCTTTTGTAGGCATGTCATCATCATGTCATCATCATATATACCCTTTATATAGAAAACCCGGACAGACATTTGCTTATGTAGGCCTACCCATTTCATGGGTCTGGCAATAATGTAATTCATAGATTCAAATTGTAATCTGATGATATGACAGGGGGAACATTCTGTACATGCTAGCTAATAACTGACCAGGAAGGCGTAGAGGTGGTCTCTGACTGTCTCCAGTTCCTGGGGTACCGTTACAGACTGGGTCGTCCAGAACTCAAGCCGGTCCAGAGCCGACCGCAGCCACTGGCTCAGCTCTGCTGACTCCCTCTGGTACCTGCGGGTCGAGAACAGAAAAATGATTAGACTTGGACAAGACAGAAAAGAGATGTGACTGACGCTTTTTTTAAAGCAAACTTGTTGTAACTCAAATCTTTGCCTCTGGGCTGGGGGGTCCCTGGAACGACATATTTTGAGATCAGGGTCTGCGGCCAAATACATATAATTCAGAAGTCCTTGACATGAAAACGTTTGAGAACCACTGATCATAGAAACATATGTTTTTCAAAAACCTTAGAAGTATTTTTCTACGTTTGTAGAATCGGCTTCAGGTCTTAATGAGTTAAGTGTCACTGACAATCCGACTGAGGGACATAAACAGACAGAAAGTGAGACTACAGACTAGCGACCACGCGTCCTATATCCCTGGCCCCAATGCCACTGACCTGGTCCAGTGTTTGAGGGTGGAGTCCAGGCGGTGCAGCTCCTTGTTGACCTTGGTGGTGGACGACAGCCAGTGCTCGCCCAGCTGGGTCAGCTGGTTCTCCAGGTCTGAGCAGCACACCGACAGCAGCAGCCTCTTCCCTTCCTCCAGCACCTGGTACAGCTGGGGCTGATGCTCCGTCAGGCTGGCCTTCAGACGCTGGGGAGACGGAGGGCAGGAATTACGGAATACATGAGTGAATTGAGTTATAATACACACGCACTCATAGTTTACCATGAGAAATGTCACAGCTTGTCTCTGTGTGTGTACACATTTTTACAGTCTATGGGTTGGTTCCCTTGACACATCACTGTGACATCACAGGTGATATCACAGATGACATACCCTATGTACCAGTAAGACTCCCTAATCGGGAGATAAGCGACCGTAGGTCACTTATCTCCACAAATAGGGCAAAAATTTGTTTTTCCAAAAACGTCCGGATCCATGTTGATGACATGAGTGTAGACATACTGTGTAGTGATTTCCGTGATTTGAGGGCCAAAACTGTAGGAGCAGTGGCCAAAAATGTGTTTTAAAAATCGGCCTGTAGGTGGCGCTAGAAGAGGGCCATGTGAGAAATGAGGGGTGGGGTGTCCGCGTTGCCTTGGCGGACGATTAGGTACCGGCCCCGGCTCTCCCGGACGCTCCTAGCCCGAGTTACGGCATTTTATGTGAGCTGCAGTGGCAGGGGGTCCTCCACTGGGGGCGCCACCACTTTTGCATCCGTTCTGGAGCACCAGGAGTGGGTGTTCCCCGGGAATTCCCCGTGAGCAGCCCCGTTGGGGTGGTCATTTGGTAATTTTTGCACATTTGGTATTTTTTTTACACCTGGGGGTCCCCCAGGGACCTGGGGGTCCCTGGAACTCTGGGGGTCCTTGGAGGTTGTAGTTTGGCAGGCAAGGAGTTTGTGTGGAAATTTTGGCATGGATCGGGCCAACGGTGGCCGAGATATGAGCAGGGCAAAAGTGTGACGTGTGAGGTGTGACTGACTGACGGACGCACGGACACCTCGAGCAGCTTTCTGTAGTAAGTGCGACCTACGGTCGCAAAAAGTCCAATAGAATCCCTTTTATGCCCATATATGGAGATCCTTGATGTCATCAATATTAAGCCCATATCTAACAGGACTTCATATGGGAATGCCCATATATGGAGGAAGACAGCCCATATCTGTGCGGCTGGTTCAGACAGGGATCTCCATGTATGGGCGTATACTATATATATAGTACATGGATCTCCATACATGGGTAACTGGTCCGATATACATCACTGGCCATATGGCCAAGAATTGTCGCCCTGAGGCGTCTTACTAGTAGCTATCAAGGGCTAATAGGACCCCTTTATGAAAAACATTAACATTTCAAACATGTATAAAATAAGTAAAAGCTTACAGCAGTTGAGGAAGAACCGATGCTGAGGTATATTTATAAGAAATATAAAAGTTCAAAACATTTCACCATTTGTGTAATCCACTGCATCGGCTTACTTATTTGGAATGTGTACATGCATACACATATAGCATGCATTCATGAATGAATGTGTGCATGAGCACACATGTGATTACATCCAATATATTACAGTACGTGTGCATAGTGTGTATAGTACCTGGTAGAGGTGGATCCTGTCATTGAGTCGTGCCTCCGTCTCCTCCACCAGGCCTACAGTCGGGATGCAGCACTCCACAGCCTCCAACTGCCTACACAAAGCCTGGTAGTCCTCCATCAGCCTGCTCCACGACTGGAAGCCAGAGAGAAGGGTGTTAATGACTGTGGTTAGTTAATGAGTAACTGGACACTGCTTCACTCATGTCATTGTGACATCCATGATGCTATGAGTGTGATGCTTCATCTATAATCCAGCAAGATAATGCAGTACTCTTGTCCCTTCATCAACTCATTCCTGGTTCAAGCAAGCATCCATCAAGTCAACCCAGATTTTATTTTTTAAACGTTCTTCAACCATCATACACATACATACAATAGAGATCTATTGTGTTGTCTGTTAGCTACATTTATGTTTAATAATAAATTGTCTGCCTTTAGGGTTATGAACTCAATATTTAGCAACACATGTTTGTGCCCTTTTGTCCATCGCAGCGTTTAAACACTCCCACCTACCTCCAGAATGTCCTCCAGCTCTACTCCTCTCCTGTGGGCCTGTTTGAGGATGTTGTGGGCCAGCACCATGGTCTCCTCCAGTGCCTGGCTCTCTCTCTGCACCACCAGCCCAGACACCTTTCTGTAGAACGTCTGGGTTAGGATCATATGGCACTCCAGGCCCTGGAAGAACTCCTAGGAAATAGGACGAGTGAGGTGAATTAGATATTATATTTTGTTGATTGCTATGTGTTGCATGACCCTGAGACACAGCTGCTGATAGGGACGAGGGAGGATAGGTCATAATTCATAGTTGCCACATAGTGGCCCCTTTGTTTTATGGCTGTGTGAAAGAAATAAGGTTCTTGGATTTTAATGAGCTCTGCAGAGAAGAATGTGTGATGTTTTGTTTCAGCCAATTAAGAATGAAATGTTAGAGGAGTCAGTCCACCTTTTTGCCTGATGTGTGATGTGTGAATGTTACAGCGCTGTAAATAAATCTTTCTATTTATTTATTTGAAATTTCACTGGAGGATAAACCCATTGAGTTGCATCAACTAGTGTCATCATTTTATATTGCATCTGACTCAAAGTGAACTGATCTTTTGAGAGTTTTCAATTCCGCTGGGATTTAGTCATGAAGTCCATAAATTAAGTAGGATTTCCACATCAGGAGTTAGTGCGGAGAATTGAGTGACCAATTCCGGTACTGCTAAACAGTCACAAATAATAACAAAAATCACACCCAGTGTGAAGTGAGCGGGCCTTTGTACACATGCTAAACGTCTAAACGTCCCGCGAAGCTTGGCCAATGGCAAGTTCTGCAGGACGGACATAATTACACACAAAGCCAGATATAGGAGCGGTTAGCTATGATCCATATGTTACGGCTACTGTACACCATAAGTTCCATATGTGCTAGTCGTATTGCATTAAGTGAAATTATGTTTTATTCCTTTAAATAAGTCGTGGACAGAAATATTTTGTATTAATTCCCGCTTACTTTGTGCTTGTCCAGCAACAGCTGGACTTCAACGACAGAAGCTACGGTCATCTTCTGGTCAGCGGCCATCTTGTCCTGGGCGGTGTCCACCAGGTCAGTGAGGTCATGAAGGGCAGCTTCGTACTGGGCCTTCTGAGTCAGGCTGTGGTTCAAACTGCTACGCCTGGAGCCCACCATCAACACCAGCTCCTCATACGCATCCTACACACATGCACACGCACACGCACACACACCCCACTGAGTCATAGAACACTCCAACAAACATATTCTGAATTTTGTTTCGTTTTTGCTATAATGACGCTCTAAAATTGGGTTAAACCGAGTTTGGGTTTTGGGTTTACCGGAGTTTAAAAGTTTAATACATTTTACAATCCACGTGTTAGTCCTGGACTGGAACAGTATGCCAAATGAAAAAGACATAAAAGGAAGGTGTGTGGAATTACAGTTGATAGATGATTGTTGATCAATAAACACAATCAATAAATATGGTTAATGAGGAGTATGTTTTGTCCAGGTTTCCACTCCAGTATTATTGTAAAAACAATACAAATGTTCGGTGCTATGCATCAGTAAGTGACATATTTCAGCTGTATCATGGAGGGCATTTTTGCAACGCGTGGAACTTTAATGACCTGTAGTTTGAGGAGTTCCTGGTTGGAGGCCTGGTCAGACTTCAAACCCTCCGCTCTGGTCTTCAACTCTGTCACTCTCTGTTCAAACTCCCTCAGACTGTCCTCCACCTCTGATAATGTCTACAAGATAAGAAACATTAAGTCAAACGGTTTTCTCTGAATTCACTGGTGCTTTGCTCTAGCTTAATATAAATTATATTGTGAATACTATATTGCTATTCATGAAACAGGTAGCTCAAATCACATAACACAATCTGACTGGTTGATAGCCATGGTACTGTATAATGAAGTGTGAATCTTACTTCTATCTGTTTGGTGGCAGGTCTGTCCACAGTTCCAGCCATCCTCTGCAGCAGCTGGTGCTTACTATCACTCAGAGCTGTGAACAGCATCCTCAACTCATTCTATAAGAGACAGCAGAAGCACATTCATATGAACAGGTCTTGACAGACGGTTGCAAAGTGAACATTCCCAGTGGTTCTCAATCTTTTTAATTTCCGAGAGTGTACAAATGGAACCATTTGGTTCAGAGTTACAGAACTTTAAGGGTCTTTTGGAACCCCCCCCCCCCCACACACACACACCTGGATGGTAGAATGCTCTTGCAGCCGGTCCCTCATGTTGTCACAGTGCTGGTCCAGGGTGGAGTCCAGCAGGCCTAGCCTCTCCTGCAGGCCGTCCAGGGTGTCCTCCATCAGGCCTTGCTCCTCTCCTCCACACAGCCGGCCCGCACTTCCGCCCAGCAGGTCCCTGCACTGGCTCACCTCCCCGGTCACCTCCTTCAGCTCTTTACTCAGGCCCTTCAACGGAAGAGGAGACGTTGTTCTTTGAGTATAATCCAACGTGGGATAAAAACAATATTATACACTTCGGTATGATGAACCAACATTGTCCAGTATGGTCCCGGCCTCACCTCAAGGTGATAAAGTTGTGTCTCTGTGTCCTCAGACAGCAGAATGGGACCAGAGAGAAGCTGGTTCTCGGCACCGTCCAGCCAAGAGGAGGCAGCGGACACCGCTGCATACAGGTCCTCCTGCATCGCCACCACCTCCAGAGATCCCCCTGCCTTAAAGTCTCCGCCCCCTGTCTTTGAAGACAAGCGACAGTAACAGTGTTACTAGGCGTTATTTCATTATATTAGCTCATCAACTTTTCTTATCGATCCGATCAATGTGCTTTCAGCTTCCAAAGATACCTTTGGAAATCATTACACGTAGTGATGACAAATACTGGGAAATTAAATAAATAAGGGTTTGGGGGAGGGTTTGTGGTGTACCTCTTGAGCTATTCTTTCTAGAGTCTGGGTGCACTCCTCAAACAGGACCCTAGGAGAGCGGGGATCCTGGCTCGCTGACTCGCCCCTGAGAACCATGCCGGGACTGGATAACCGAGACCTATGGAGTACCTGGATACACAGAAACATGAGACTGTCAAACAGGCAGCAAGTAGGACAGCTGTAATCTAGACCCTCCAGAAAAATGCGGTCAAAAATCCTTGATTTTGCAATGAAATATGCATGGTTTTATGTGATTTTATGCTGTGTAATATGCTAAAAGATTCGAAATATGTGAGATGCAAAATATGCGGAAAGTTGAAAAATATGCTAAACGTTGTGAAATATGCGAAATATGTGAAATATGCGGGGGTTTATGTGATTTTATTCGGTGAAATATGCAGGTGGAAATATGTGATTATGCTGCCTTTTTGAAAACATACATAATCTGCGTGAAATTCAGCGATCGCATAATTGCATTTTTCTGGGGGGTCTAGTAATCTTGCCAAATGACATAAAGGAAAAAGAAATGAAGTGCACTGAAAATGCCTTTCAACATTAAAAGAAAGGTAACAGTTTCAGAAATTACTGAAATCATGACACACAAACTAGTAGCACCACTTTTTTATACGTACAATGGTATTACGTGGCGGGAATAGTCGATCAACAAGCTTACAATGCGTTGTTGTGATGCGTTATGAGCTTGTAGAAGAGTTTTATCATTATTTCGAAACATTTTCAACGATTTCCACCTAACATGAAAGTGGTCGACAGTGAGTTGAGGGTGAGAGACTGTGCTGCATGGCATCTGTACCGGGCTGAGCTGGTCTTGTTCCAGGGAGTTGAGTGACAGCTGCAACTTGGTGCTCTGGTCTTTATTAAGGTTCTCCCACCTCTGTCTCAGCTGGTCCAGAGGGGAGAGGCTGTCCACCTCCAGCAACAGTCCTCCTGGGACTGATATCTCACTGGGGAGACACATACGTTTGATATGAGGACAATGAGGAAAGAACATGATGTGCTGTCATGCTCCCTGGTCTTGGAGGGTTTCTCCCTTGAATATCCACTTAATATTATGCTCATAATATTATACTTATATATAATATAATAATGTCATCTTGTGAAGATTATCTAAAACCAAACCCAATCATCACACTAATAAATCAAGTGGTCTCATTACACATTTTAATTGAACAGAAAGGAAAATGAAAATGCACCAGGTGTAAATAAATCATTTTTGTCAAGTAGTGAGGGAGACAGACTGCAGTACCTGTCTCCGTTAGGTGTGGTCTGTTGGCTGAGTAACTCCTCTCCAACGCTGGCTACAGACTGTAACAACCTCCTCTGTTCCGCTACCTGCTCCTCTAGCTCCTATAGAGCAACAGAAAGAACAACAGCCCATTGTATTAGTAAATTCCAACTAGCTATTTGAAATTTATTTAAATCAATCTAGTTTTGCGCCATGCTACTTATTTAATCCGATTTCATCATCTGAGAACGCAGGCCATGGTTTTTAACGGATCTGGTTTAAGGTACCGTAGGTCGCATTTAGTATGAAAACCAGCAGATCATGTCTGTCCGTCCGTCCGTCTGTGTGTGTGTATCACGCTCACGCCTCATGTCATGCTCCATATATGGCCAAGGGTCTCCATGTATGGAGCTGGCCAATACCTCCAGATATGGATATAGCTTATTTGTTCCAACATCAGAATCATGACTTGACCAGCCAGATCAATGGTTTAACTCCTGCTTCTTATCTGTGACGTATTAAGAAGCTGTGATGTTTCAGCGCTTCTCGCCCTTAGGGCATCTTACACATAGCAGATAGACAGGAAATGGCGAGAGAGACGGGGAGTGACACGCAGCAAGGTCGTCGGAGTCGGGACTCGAACCTGTGACACGCTGCCGGGCCTCAAGGTTGTGTTTTATTGTTAGATCTTAGAGTAAAACTTATTTTGGTGGGGTCTAGCATATAAAAAAGACAACTGCCTCTCACCCTCTGTCGAAGCAGGTTGTCATGGTGCTGCTGTGTCCGTGTGGAGCGAGCCTGGGACAGCCAGTCCTGGACGTTGGGACTCTGGGACAGGGTCGAGTCCGGCTCACTGTCCTCCTGCTCCTGTAACGATCCCTGGATGAAGATGGATAGGGTCATCATGGGTGGCAGAAATGTGACAAAGACAGATATATAGTAGGGTAATCAAGCTAACTGGCATTCATAAAATTCCAGCCACGATAACTTCTCTAGGGAAGATATTTTTTGGTGGACATAAAAATATATCGTCGTTGTCGGGTGGAAACCTTTACGTCCAAAACCATCGTTTTGTATTTATCATTTTAAGAACTAGAAGCTGGGCCGCCCTTCGGGCGGCCCAGCGTCTAGTCGGCGACCTGGCCAACTCGGAACAATGTAAATAGGGAATGAATGCCCCGCCCTTTAATGCAAACCCCATTATACCTGTTTTCATAGGACCCGTTTTGACCATCTGTCTGCCTGTGTCCATTTATGCCCATATATGGAGATATCTGTATCTGTCTGTCTGTCTGTCGGCGTCAATTTTATGTCCATATATGGAGATCACTGCAGTTATAGTTCTGGGTCCATTTTATGCCCATATATGGAGATATCTGTCTATCTGCGTCCATTTTATGCCCATATATGGAGTATCTGTCTGTGCCTCCAACTGTGTTGCAGACACAGTGCCGGTTCCCCCTTTAATGCAAACCTCATTATACCTGTTGTCATAGGACCCGTTTTGAACATCTGTTTGCCTGTGTCCATTTATGCCCATATATGGAGATATCTGTATCTGTCTGTCTGCGTCCATTTTATGCCCATATATGGAGATCTTTGACCATCTGTTTGCCTCTGTCCATTTATGTCCATATATGGAGATATCTGTATCTGTCTGTCTGCAATCCATTTTATGCCCATATATGGGGGCATTCATTTTATGCCCATATATGGAGAACGCGCGTGCCCGTGGGACGAACGGTTCTCGAGATACGCGGATTACATACATACATACACAATCACAGAGATTTTTTGTTGACTCATGTGACGTACGTGATGTCAGAGCCTTTTATGAAGTGATGTCACAATGAGTCAGAGCTTTCGCCGATTTCCTCCGGAACAGCCTGATGTCAACAATCAACCCCGCATAAGGAGATTCCGAACGTTTCGCGCCGGTTCGGGAAAACTGCACGTCGGGTCGGGTCGAGACCCGGCACTGCACTCCGTGCCGCGGCGGGGAACGCGCGTGCCGAATCTGAAGCCGGTGGGACGAACGGTTCTCGAGATACGCGGATTACAGACACACACACAGACAGACAGACAGACACACACGCAGAGACTTCTCGCATTTATAGATAGATGATTTAAAATAGTGAAAAGTTTTCACTAGTGTGACAGCCTTGTACAGTATGATGAAGCAGGGCTTTACTTTACAAAAAAACATACACATTTGAAACTTGGAGATACAAGGTTTCTGCCCGACAGTGACGATATGTAAAATGTATAATATTTGTAACATCTGATAATGTGGTACTGTAACACCCTCGGCGGGGCACGAAAACATGTGTTATTACTACAGTAACTGATAATGCTGTGTCATCAGAAACAACACCTGTTCCAATGTGTTTAGTGTCAGTGTGATGCGGCGAGGTAGCTTTTGTCTGCGCCTGAGGCCCATTGTGAGAAATACAGGCCCCTGTTGTTCTGTGGCCACTGGCCAGTGGTGGGAAACAGGGAGACCTTTATGACGGAGGCCGACGTGACCTTTGGCATTTGCACAATACTGCCATTGATGAAGATACAACGAAACAACATACTGCAATGCAGCACAACAGAGCAGAACTGCGTTTAGACAGAGAGACAGAGGGAGAAAGGAACATGACCAAAATGGAAGGGAGGATGAAAATGGGTAGGATGAACAGAAGAGAGGACAGGACCGGGGAAGAACATAGACCGCAGTGAAGGGGAGAGAGAGAGACCGACGGGGATCCCCTATGGTCAATTCTTTGGATGTCACGACATCCATACAACAGTACGTCTCACCTGTATGTCCACCTGTTTGTCCTGCAGCATGCGCTGCAGCTCCAGCAGGCTGTCTTTGAGGGACTGGAGCTTCATGGTGAGCTGCTCCGCCTCCCCCTTGGTGCCGGCGCGGCCCTCCAGCAGCAGGCTCTCGCTGTGAATGGAGAGCTCCGACAGCGATGCCACCTTCCGCTCGATCTCAAACAGCATGTTCTGAAAGGGCAGGAAGAGGCAGGCGAGCTCAGGTACAGTCATCATCATCACTGACAAAAGTCGCCCTGCATTTAGAAAGTCGACAGGCCACTGGAATCATATCAGACAACGAAATCATATTGTCACACAGTTCCGCTGCCCACAGATCCATTCATAACTAAGCTAAAACCCTGCACTCGTTTTAAAACAGCCTGGCATTGTTGGAATATCTACTGTAACGTCACCAAGCTGTCACTCCCCGTAAGTTCAACAGTGTGACTCATTAAGGGAAGCTCTCTCCAGCAGAACTGGATCTGCTATCTCCGCTACATGATGGGCGATGACAGCCTGCTCTCTGGCACATGGGAACAGTCTTTTCTTCTACTCAAAGAGCTCTTATTGGCTGTGCGTAAGTGAATGACAGGCACAGTCCTGGTGGTTGGTAGGCATCTACTCAGCATAATGTACCAGGCTTTCATTTAGCTGTTTCCAGAATGTACTACACACATGCACATCCTCTTTTACTACCACATTCAGTGTTTCCCCCCTCTTTTCTCTTTCACTCACTTTCGTTGATTTGCATATATCCTTTTCCCCCTCTCCCTCCAAATCCTCATCAGCACATTCAAGCTGATTCAGTTGAGAAGCAACAAATCATTGCTTCCTAACAAAAGCGACCCTCCCATTCCATGGGTGAAATCTGAGAACAATAGTGTAGAAGGTGGAAAAAGTGAGGATTAGGGTTGTGTAGCCCCTCCTTTCAAAAGGGCATACAAGGCCCAGAAAAAGAGAAGTAGTAGTCATTCTCCCACCACAATGTATGCACCACCTTCTCCTTCCATTCAGTGCCATTCTGGCGGCTGGAGGGTGGAGGACTCATTTACTACCTACACAGTAAAATCTCTCTCTCTCTCTCTCTCTCTCTCTCTCTCTCTCTCTCTCTCTCTGATGGCAGGTCACAAAGACTACTCGAGTAATGTGACTAATCTGCATTTCAATCTATAGAATGACATCAGTTGGAGGTTGTGGCTCAGAAGCACACAGTCAATGACCGTGATGGTCGTGTTTTACAGTGACATACTGAACAAGAAAAAAACAGAACAGCAACTATTCCTCAGGTGACTGAGAATGTCAGAGCATGATGTGATCAGACTGTCAGCAACAACAGTCATACAACTACGAAGAGAGGAATGTTATAGTAGGGCTGCTGCAGTACATAAACCAAATGCTTACTTGGCACTTCAGCGGTGCAAAAAGTATATGCACTGATCTACAGAGATGTGGAAATACTAAACAGTTATATGGTCAGATAGGTCATCATTCAAAATATTATTGGAAAGTGGGCAAGTGTATTTGTGGTGTACACCACGACCTACAGTATACAGTGAGGGTGTCTGGTGGCTTATGCTTTGGGCATTTGTTTTTCTCCAAACATCGTGCAGGTCCAAATACAAAAAGTAATCACCTTTATCCCATGATGAAACATTTCTTAATTGGAGTTAACCAGACAATCAGAAATCTCTGCCTATTATACTTTATATTATAAAGAATTAAGCAATGTTACACCGAAATACTGTATGTTCTTTTCTTACTGTTACTGTAACCACGACAGTGATGTGGTTAGGAACGAGGCACTTAGTATTAGAAAAAACATTAGTATTACTGAAGTGGCCTTGAGAGTAATACTGTGATTATACAACAGTTACTGTACCTTCCCTTTCTCCCATCTCTATATCTCTGTCTTCTGTCCATCACACCAAGTGTGCTCTTTGCTCTTTACAGTGGCTCTATACTGCATAAATTCAATTAATCTGTGGATTGCATGCAGAGTCCTGTTAGACCTGAGCTCCACTAGAGCCATATGTGAGCCATAATCAGCTTACCTTCTCCAAGCTGCTACTGTACAAACACACCCACCTCAAAAGACCTCTTCTGTCTGAGCCATAGAGCTAACATCATTATAAGAAGACACTTGTGTTACATGATAGGGGGCTGGACGTTTTAACTGTTTAAGTGCAAGGTATTTTTTGAGTAAATTACGATTACTACTGTATGCGTGGAGTAGACAGAGTAAACACCTATTCCATCTCCCATATATCAGATTGTCTGATACATGCCCTACCCGGGGACCATATATTAAATAGATTATCTGTTCTTATCAGTTTAAAATCTGATTCATTTCAGATATTAAACTGATAAGAACAGCTACTACACTACTACATAAGATACGATCTTAGCCAAAAGGCAGAGAAGCAATGATTACTAACTACTTCAACTTAAACAAACTGTCCTTTGTATTATTCTCTCCTTGCCCAGGAGGTGCTGTGTGCCATGTGATACAAATTAGCCACCCTGGAATACGTTTCCCTTTTTACAGACAAAAGCAAACTTCCATAACAATTAAAACAAAACCTGGCATAGATCAATCACCACTTCCCCCAAAGATAGCAGTCAAATCAATCAGTTTGAAGGTGAGATCGACATGGTAACAGAGTGAGCAGACCATGGAGCTTGGCCTGCTGGGGGAATGTTGGGGACCCAGTAGGATACCCTAAAGCTGAGTAGAGAGGGGGCAGACCATGATAATCCTAATCCTAATACCCAATCCAAAACACAATGCTCAGTTTAGCTCATTTGTTGATAGAAGCTGAATACTACTGGATTGCAGGGGTCCTCTGACTATGATACATTTTGTTCATGTCTGGGTGAAAGCCAACAAGCATAAAAGGGTTTATTCATGCAACAGACATCAACAGAGAGTAAAAGGCTTTGTTCAGACTACAGGCAAAACCGATTTGTTTATCAAATAAGGAGCTATATTTCCGTCCATGCCTTACCCCTTATCCTTAAACTTCTTTGCCTTTTTTTACTATTTTGAAAAACCTTTTAAAATACTTCAAATAGCTGATCTACATCGACACATTATGAGTTTGTATATCAGCTATTTGAAATATTTAAAAATGTTTTTCAAACTAGTAAAACATTGCAAAAGGGTTTAGGGATAAGGGGTAAGGCATGGATGAAAATAGGGCTCGAGATCTATAAGAATAACTGTCCACACTTTCAAGTGAGATCAGATTTGTGTATTCAGACATTGTCAACCTATCTGCATCGCTTGCTGTGGTAACAATGTAACAACATGTGAGTGATGCCTAATTTATTCTCTCACCGGAAATAGCAGTGAGCAACAGCAGTGAGTTGTATGATGAAGTATAAATCTGGCCTCAGTGTCTGAATGTCCACACTGAGAGACATCTTTAGAGATCAGATTCGAATCGCATTTCAAACCACCAAAGGAATGTTGTTAAAATCTGCAAAAATCCAATCTGGGTAGGCCAAAAATCTGATTTGAGCTACCAGTTTGAACATAGCCAAAGAGTATGAGTTTGTCTGACATGCAAAGAGAACAGCCAGGCACTATTTCTGGAACCCTGATACAAATCTGACACTACTGTATGCTGCTGATTTTACATACCACAATCCTTTTTACATGTGACACACTGGCATAGGCTCTAGCATAACATGATCTGCTATCTTTGCTACAGGACAAGTGATGACAACAGAGACAGACTATCACACTATTGTCTACCATGGAAACAATAACTCCCAGTGGGTACAGCTTCACCACAACGGTTTCCCCTCAACAAACCAAATCGTAAAACTCTCGAACCCCTTGGTTCGTTGTAAACGCTAGTCTCAGCTTGATGACAACACCAGTGACACCTTCATTCTCACCTGGCAGTCTATGAGTTGCTCTTCCATGTCCATGTCATCATTTTGGGGCTGGAGGGCGGAGCATAGCGTGGCACGGGCGCTCAGCAACCAATGGTCCAGTTCCTCGGCTTCACTGTGGTAACGCTGCAGCGCCTGTTCCTGACGCTGCTCCTCTAGCTGTTCGCTCAGTCTCTCCTAAACACGAGCACATGACAAACAAGAGCTATTAGATGGATAACAGGCTCAACACCTCAGTATGTGTCATACACAATAGAATCCGGATTGTTAGAGAACCATAGCAGTCTAAACATACGTATGTCCGCTTCAGCAATAGATCGTACATAAACATAGACCATTTTGCCATTCATTGTTTCACTTTTAGAGGTTTCTTACATTTTGTCCAAAGTCATCAAAATGATACCAAACACACATGAATTATTGAGTCACAACTAGAACACTGACCAACAAGTAGTCTAATAATGGCATATCATAGTTATCATAAACATCGAATGGAGGCTGATAAAAGGGGGCATTCCACCCAATAAAATGTGGAGTTTTCATTTAACTTCGAGAGCGGAAATATTGACCCGTAAGGGGGTCTAGCGCATCTACAGTAGTGTCCCAGTACCTCCAGCAGCTGCCGTTTCCCGGAGGCCTTCATGCGGATGGTGGCCATTCTCTCTCCCAGCACGGTGAGTGTGGACTGTAGAGCCAACTGGTCCCCGGGGTCCCCCTCGCTGTCGCTGTCTCCCATGCCGTCGCCCACTAGCTCCTCTGAGAAACACATCTGGAGCTCAGTGATCTCTTCCTGCAGCATCAGGATCTCATCCATCAGAGCCTGGATTGCGGGAAAACGAGGGGAGGGAAGAAGATTTGTGAGACGAGGAAGGATTGGGCTTCGGAGACAAAACCAAAGTGACCAAAAAGGCTTGTCTCACTGCTGTCAAAAGGGGACTGCACAACGGGTACTGCCAGTTACCGAGAAGTTGGCATAGCAACAGCGAACAGCGCTCAGTGTCTTTGAGCCCTGCACACAGCCTGGTGGAATGAAACCCCTTCATCATTCTCTCTGTTTTCACTGAGCACAGAGAGTCGGGGCTACTTGTCATCTTAGTCTTTACCGCATGGCTCAACTCCATTTCTGTTCTCCACCATTCAGTCTATTAGTCTATTGTTATTGCTTCCCCTGTCCTCATCTGAACTCACCTCCCCCACACACACACAAACTCACTCTTCTCTTTCTCGCTCTCTCTCTTAAACACACATAAAAACACTCCCTTCCCAAATACCTCCTGGCCTGTCTGCCACCCTCTCCCTCACCTGGTGTGCAGCCATCTGGCTCTCGGGGCTCTTGCTGGGATCCAGACCCTCGTTCAGCGCTCCCTCGATGGACTCCATCTTGGTGGAGACGGACTGGAGGGACTCCTGGTAGTGCTGCTGGCGCTCCAACGCTTCATACAGACTCTTCTGCTTCTCACTGATCTGAGGTGGGAAAGGTGGGAGAGAGAGTGACAGAGTGTGAGAGAGTGCTGACGAAAAGGTACCGGTAGGCAGTGGGAGTAAAAACCAATGTGCAGTGTACACAAAACAATCTAGAGTGTTGAAGGACCATACTGGTCTAAACACGTCATTGTCTACTGACAGCTTCAGCAATCGATATATCATAAACACATGGCCATTTTGACTTTAAATGTTTTGAGTTTGCGGTTGTCGTTTGTTTACATTTTGTTTACAATAATCTTAATTAATTTGCAATTTGCAATTCCTACCAAGCAAGTGTATTATTACCACTTCCCTGGAAGTGGTAATAATACTATACTGACATTAATGGAAAATGCAATGTAATGTTAAGTATAGAGTTGTACTTATGATCCTTCAATTTAACGTTGAGAGTAGAAATGAACCCATAGGGGATCTCAGAGCTGTTCTTATACAGTTACGTTCTTACAATATATATTTCCATCATGGTATATGTTTTATTGTTGAGAGACATCTCTGTTTCTGGTGCACTGGTGCAGTATTTCTATATAAAGCAAAAACCGACTGCAACGTTGCAGTTACTGTAGACATCCAGCTTCACCTCAGCAGGTTAATCTGTGACCAGGTGACGTACCACATTCTTTAGTGTTTCCCAGGACCTCTGCAGGTCATCCAGGTTAGCAGCGCTGCTTTCCATAGACGGGTCATACAGCTCCTGGAGGGGTGCACGACTCAGGTTGGCTCGACCCTAAAATTACGTGAGAAAACAGCTTGTGAAAGTCTTGCCATGTCTGTTTGTCTGTACTGTATGGATTGGATGTTCCTTGCATGATTATAGCACAGAATACTGACTTTACCGACTTCCTGCCATTGAAAGCTATGATGTCATTTGCACATAGTTGTTTGTCTTGTAAATTGTTACAGAATTATCCTGTGTCTTGCCTGGTGTTGTCCTATGTTATACAGTATGTTGCACCTTAACCAGAACCAATTCCTTCATGTCCTATATTCTGTGTGGAAGCATAGTTGGCTAGGGGAGAGAGGTCCGTTTACAACTACCCGCTGAATGACCATGTAATTGCTATAAAGTGTCCTGATATTGTGTCATGTTCTCAGCTTGAAGCAATTCATTAAAACCCCTAAATGTCCATATTCTTACAAAGAAAATATATCTTGTCAAATTAAGAGCAGTGAGTCGTACTATTAGCTATGTGCTGAGTGGGATGTTACCACTATAGCAGTCTGGCTAAATGCGTCCTTAATTTACCCCCCTCTCCCTCTCTCTCTCTTTCTCTCTCCCTCTGTCACCCTATCTCTATCTTTCATAATACTTTCCTTCTGTCTGTCTCCAACTCCTGTTAACTTTGCTTCCAACTACACTGCGTTGGTCTTCTCTCTACAGTACATCAGCACTGAATCACTGACACATCACATGACACAGTAGAAGAACAGACATTTCACCGTGAAATCGTCAGCATGACTCAGTTGCCAACACTCCAGTGCTGACCCCCTACTTGGTTACATACTAATAATATCCATCTGTCCAGGCTGTCTAGGTCACAGACCAATCCCAAAGAAAAAAGCATTTCGCGCTAACTAGCCATGCTAACAACATCGCACTGTTATCCACAGCGAAAAATCAAGGGAGTAAAACGAATGGAGGTACAGCTACACAGATGACATGATAATAAGGCAGATGCAACACACAGTAAAGGTCCAGCTGCTCATCCAACGTGGGTGTGGTAGACTAGAGGAATGTTATAGCAGCTTTGAATATGGGTGAGGGCTGTGGTGGTGATACTAGCAGACGGCTGGGGAGCAGGTGGTGCTGGGTGTAGTAGTGCAGAGGCATCTGGATGTGGTGGTTTTGCTCATAATGTTGCCGGTCGAGGATTCTTTTTGATTAATGCAGTTAATTTAAGCTCATGCAGACACCATACACAATCACTCTGAAGGATGATGGCTGAATTGTAAATGCAAATGTACAGTAAACTCTTTGGAGACCACTGGTTTAGAGATGGGAAGGTTCCCGAGGTGTCGGGGGCAGGGTGGGTGAGTTGCAATACCTGGTTAAGAGTGTCAGGGTTAGCCCCAGGAGAGGGGGAGCGACAAGCAGGGGGAGAGGAGACCTCACTGTTGGTGCCCTCCTCCCCTGACTCCTCCGTCACAGGGGAGAGCAGCGTGTGGCAGCGGCCCGCGGTCATCTGACCACACACACACACACCACAGACGTACACCAGGAGAAGCAGGAAGGGGGGAAATAAAAGGAGAAGAGAAGAGAAGAGAAGAGAAGAGAAGAGAAGAGAAGAGAAGAGAAGGTGATAGGAGAGTGAAGAGGTAGAGAAAGTGACAACAGATAGAGAGAAAGACAATGAAGGTATAATCATTAGTAAGGGTGGCATAGCTTCAGGTGGCTGCAGAGTTAGCACTTTTTCTGATTAATTAGAGAGTAATAACATAACAGAGACCTAAAGGATCACATTACTGGCATAAAACACTACCAGGCTAGTACAGTACTGTATATAGCATTCATCAAAAGCATCCTAATGTACTGCATTGATCTGCGCTAGCTAACGGAGAGTCCTGGAATCCATTGGCAAGGAGTGAACCCCTTTTACAGGATGCATCAGAGGAAAGAAACGATCATTGGCAGGAAGTTATAATGCACACACAAGCACGCAGTGTGTACAACAAGCGTCTTGAAACTGGAATAGTTTAGATGCACAACTGCCTCATCAAGATCA
>NC_137823.1:44474107-44601607 GCF_963921795.1 Nannobrachium achirus
TATGGAGATATGGAGATCCCTGTGTTGCCAGGGTAACCAAATCCATTTTATGCCCATATATGGAGATCCCTGTGATGCCAGGGGAACCAAATCCCTTTTACGCCCATATATGGAGATCCCTTATGTCATCAATATTAAGCCCATATCTGTGAATATCTTTGGGTACCAGATGTCTCCATATATGGTTAAATGGTCCGATATACATCACTGGCCAGAAGACCAAGAAATGGTGCAACCTCGCCCTTTGCTTTTCTCCCTTAGGCATCTTACTGGTAGGTAGTTTAATGAGGAATGCAGTATGGTGGTAGGTAGGTAGTTATGGCCTTTGATGTAAGATTTTCACTTTCTAGGATAACTATATTTGCTATTCCCAGATGATGCCCTTTTAGGGTACCCCTCATGCCCATATATGGAGATCCCCAGGCTTTACTAATTAACATAAGTTTTATGCCCATATATGGAGATCATTGTCCCAATGTCATCAGACATATGGGCATAAATGGACACAGGCAAACTAGATGGGCTGTATGGATATCCAGATGTGTGATGTAAGTGTTTTATTCCAAATGTGGCACCCCACAGACATATTTCCAGAAACAAAATCCCTTTCATGCCCATATATGGAGATTTCTGATGTCATCAATCCTAGGCCCTGTAAAAAACATGGTTGCTATGGTAAACAGTTGGTTGCTAGGGTAAACAGTTGGTTGCTAGGGTAAGAAAACATGGTTGCTATGGTAAACAATTGGTTGCTAGGGTAAACAGTTGGTTGCTAGGGTAAAAAAAACATGGTTGCTGTGGTAAAAAGTTGGTTGCTAGGGTAAACAGTTGGTTGCTAAGGTAAAAAACATGGTTGCTATGGTAAACAGTTGGTTAGTAGGGTAAACCTTCAATGATTTTGACATCTTGTTACTAATCTGTCGGTAGATAATGCCGGTCTTATATAAGGGTCATTTGTGTACGGTGTGATGTCATACTGATGTCAGCAGTGTGACAGGAGATAAGCGACCAACGGTCGCTTATCTCCCGATTAGGGAGTCTTACTGGTATTCTATGTCAAGGGTCTTCAACAGGGGGTCCTAAGAGTTACTACAGGGGGTCCTTCAAATCTTTGTGTGATAGAAACCTTTTTTCTCCTTTTTTTATTAACCACTTGAACCCTAACGTCCATATTCTGAGAACTGTAGCCAAAAATAGCAGATCTACAAGCTCACAACAAAAGGTCAAGTTTATTAAGTATTGACAGTTCAAGTGGTTAAATATCTGAAAACACACATTAACATGAATCCAAAATACACGGCTGATCGTGCTGTCAAACAATGAGACTATATCTATGAACAGATTGGGGGGGTCCCTGCTTCATCTCGCTCTCAACGAAGGGGTCCATGGCCTGAAAACGTTGAAGACCCCTGTTTTATGTACAATAGATAGATAGATAAATAGATAGATACCTTTATAGATAGATACCTATATCCAGCAGGATACTAGAATATACTGTTATAGGAATACAACGTGGAGATGCAACATTGACAGGAAATATGACATTAGCTGGAATATTAATCCAATATCCGGTATGCTGTACAGTAGTATACCAGGGGTCTTCAACAGGGGGTACGGGACCCCTAGGGGGTCCTCAGAGTTACTACAGGGGGTCCGCCAAATTCTTGTGTGGTAGGTTCATTCTTTTAAATTAACAGCTTGAAGCCTCGCACCCCTATTCTGAGGAGAACTTTAGCCAAAAATAGCAGATCTACAAGCTCTCAATGCCTAACGCTGCGAGGCGTTGAGAGCTGAAAACGTTGAAGACCCCTGCAGTATACAGTACATGTAATCAGTAACACATCCATTGATTCAAACCTCCACAACAGTGGCATGGATAAGATGGCTAAGAGGCTTGAGGTGAATGTCTGCTGCTCCCAGTTCAAAACGAACTAATCTTCACCATTGTGAGCTTAGTAGAACAATCAGCCCTGGACTAGAAGATAAGAGGATATTTCTCTGCTGTGACATGGAACAGTAAACAGCCCTGACATTCCTGGTCAGGGCCTGTTGTGAATGCAACATTCATCACATAGCAGAGCTAGGGATGGGACGATAAGCGATATTATCATGATAAAAAAACACTCACGATAATCGAATCGTGGATATTTGATTTATCGTGATATCGTCCTCTGTCATGCACTGGGATCAATTCACCTTTTATTTGACAAGCTGCAAATCCGGTACTTTTCACTCTATCAAATGTCTTTGCCAGAAAATAGCAGATCTACAAGCTCACAAGCTTGTAGATCGGCTATTTCTTTGGCAAATATTCTGCCCGAGGATAATGTTTTTTGATTATCGCGATAATATCGTAAATCACGATTTCTTTTGTCACAATAATCGTGATATGACATTTTCATATCGTCCCATCCCTAAGCAGAGCATCACATATCTGTTCCAAGAGCAAGTAAATATGTGATCATCAATGCATCATATGGCTTTCTATAGAGCTTAGCTATCTGTGTGGACCAACTGTCAGCTATTGAATGACACCACACCTAATGGTATAACCATATAGATGACTATATACTGTATATCACTGCGCAACTGTTTGAGCATATGTTGGCCAACTATGCGTAAATGGTGCACATATGTTACTAGAGATCAATTTGGTTGTCATGTGTTCCTTGCGCTCTCATGTCTCCACACACACACACGCACGCACGCACGCACGCACGCACGTACGCACGCACACACGCATGCACGCACACGCACACACACACACACACACACAAATGCACACACGCAATTGGTGCAGTGGTTGGCTTGGTGTGGCAGTGGTTAGCACTGCTGCCTAACAACAAGAAGGTTCGGTGGCAGTAGCTTTTCTATGTGAGCATGCATGTTCTCCTCATGTTTGAGTGTGGTTCCCCCCACAACAAAATACATGCATGCTACATACTCCTTCCAGTGCCCTTGACCAAAATACTGGCATTAACAATTGAATTTGGACCCTGAGCGCTGCTCTGCTTTCTGCTTGGATATGGGTCAAATGCAAAGGACAAAACCTCTCCCAAGAGGGTAGATAATAAGGTACACACACAACCCCCTCCGGCCTTACAATTAGTTAGATTCAATTTTTTTATATGTTTTTTTCCCCCAGCACATTATGCTGAACCCTGCATGTTGCCATGTGGCAGCTGATGAGCTACTATATGAATGTGAGGCTCAGCCTCCTACCTGTAAGATGTTGCACTGCTGAATGGTGGTGTGCTGCAGTTGGCTGGCCTCCTGCTGCAGGGCCTGGGCTGTGCGACAGATATGCAGGCTGGCCAATACCTCCTCTGGCAGCCGGAGGGCGCTCTGACACTGCTGAACCGCCGCCACCTGCTGTTTGAAGCCCTCCATCTCCACCAACAGACGCTTCAGGAGGAGACAAAAAAGTACTCAAATGTTTTACTTGAGTAAAAGTATCAATACTGCAATGTAGAAATACTCTGTTAGGGTGCCCTCACACCAAAATACCTAGAGTGGAATCCGCCAATGCATTTCAATGAGAATGGAGAGTTTTTTTTGCAGAAATCCTCTACTGGCAAAAAACGCTCCATTCTCATTGAAATGCATTGGCGGATTCCACTCTAGGTATTTTGGTGTGAGGGCACCCTTAGGGTACAGTCACACCAATGTATGGTTGCCAGCTGATAAGCGGATTCCGCCAATGCATTTCAATGGGAATGGAGCGGAATTTGGGAGAAATCCACGAATGTCAGATTTCTCTGAAAATCCACTCCATTCCTGTTGAAATGCAGGGGCTGGCAACCATACTGGTGTGACCGTACCCTTAAAGGGGTTATGCCACCTTAAGGGTTACTGTCACCTTAAGAAATTATATTAAAACAAGTTAATATTTTTATGATGTCATTGTGGGAATGCGCAATAAACCAATCAAATTAATTTACTGTACATACTGTACTGGTCAGCTGTTGCTCGGGTTGAGGGGCAGACTCTCCCCCTCACCCCCAGCAGTCACTAAAAACAAGGAAGTAACTCTACACGAAAATGTATTTTATATCTAAATCTGTGGATATTAAAATTATATTTCCACACAAATGTGGTTGTTACATCAACATTGTTCATGTGAATATGTTTGTTTATGCTTATGTGTTGGGAAAAAAAACGCTAAATCAGCGAGTTGTTATTGTCACGTCTCCCCGGGGACCAGCGCTCTATCCGCGGGGAGGAGAGGCAGAGAGACAGTATATAGAGACGGTATAAATAAGTGATTTGAGGGAGGATATATACATGGCTGAAATTAACAGTTTCAGAAACGCTGTAGTAATGCTCTTTCCTCCTCTCTCAGGACAGGCTGTCTCTCTGCCTCTCCTCCCCGCGGATAGAGCGCTGGTCCCCGGGGAGACGCGACAATAACAACTCGCTGATTTAGCGTTTTTTTCCCAACACATAAGCATAAATATAAAATATAGATAGATATAGATATATAGATATAAAATACATTTTCGTGGGGATGGTGGAAAGAGTGGTGACCAGTCTGGTGATGCGAGGTTAGTCAGACGCACGTCGCGTGCAGTTTCAAAGTGTTTTCAGAGAGACCACGTGACCCACAGTCACCCACTGTTTACTACTATGACAACTTCGGGGAGTGGCAGGACCCCTTTAAGTAGAAGTACGGAATTACAAATGTACTTGAGTAGAAGTATAAAAGCATTGGCATCACTAAGTACTTACCAAAAGTACAAAATGTTTTGAAAATCGCTATTTTCAAATAGCCACAGAATAAAATAAGGCTAAAGTGGTTTATGTATGTTTTATAATATTATAATTTATACCTGCAAAGTAACTAGTAACTAAAGTTTTCAAATAAAGGTAGTGGAGTAAAAGTACAATATTTGGAATCCGAGATGTAGTGGAGTAGAAGTAAAAGTATTGTAAATTGGAAATACTTAAGTAAAGTACAAATACCTCAATATTGTACTTACTACAATACTTAATACTTATTACAATACTTAAGTAAATCTACTTAGTTACTTAACACAACTGGGAGACACCATGGGAGACGTACATAATTAGTTATGATGAGAATGCAGTGTGTAAGAAAAAAGTTTTATGCAAGCATATCTTGTGTCCACCTACCTGTCTGTGTGTGAGCTGTTCCCTGAGGCTCAGTCTGTTCAGGTCAGGAGAGGCCAGAGTGACCTGCACTTGGTCTAGAGAAGCATGAAGACCCTTCACCTCCGCCTCCAAGCGCAGCATGTCCTGTTCAGGTACATGGGACATAACTTATCAAAGCAAGTAATGTGCATGGAAGGTAATACTATGCAGACATAATACAAGGACATGATGTGATTTACAACACAGTTGAAATCATTCTGCTTGAAGACGACTTCTGTAGTAACTTAAAACGCTTCACATGTGCCAGCCACTCCAATAAATGTCTTTATGTGCATTTTGGACATTACTCTATATTATGTTTAAGCAATCCTGCATCAAATGGTATTCAAAACACGATTGAAATCATGTGTCTTGCCCTGTGTGGTGTACCTGGCAAATAGATCTTTACCCCACAAAAGAGCAAATGAAAGGGTGTCAAGTAAGAAAAGGTCAGTTAAAGAAAAGCATACCAGGTTGACATAATAGTTTCCAGTTCTAGGCTCAAGGTTGTTCTTATCTAAACACTCTGGCATGAACTGTATTAATCAGATATGTGGTAACCATAAAACCTAATTAAGAATGTGGATACACCCAGGGGCAAAATAATTACCTCATTATCAAGACAAACAATAAACAATATGGGCCTCTCTTAATTACATGAAAGGTGTTCCAGAGATGGAACATGGTAAATCTCCTGCACTTTTTTATACTTGAGCACTGGATTCCATGCGATATACCATGATTTCATTCATGGTATATCGATTTATTCTATATAATGCTGTATTCTTGCCACAGTGGTGCTCTACATTCGTGCACTCTGAGTTAGTACTGAAGCTGTCATACCACTCCAATAAACTCAAGTACTGCAGTTATATACTATCATAAAGGAATGACATGTAATAATGGGAGAGCTACCACAAGAGGGCACTGTGGGATTACATCTCTGCTACATGTGACCCACTCCAAGGCAATGGGGTACCTCCCGCTGCGCACTGCAATTAATGGGACCGTTAGCCAGACTTCCATAAGAGCAGTCACGCTAATGAGGTTGGTTTGGTCTCACCTAACCTAAACAGAACAGATGGCTTTCATAGCATTGGTGGTGTATGGAGAGATCATTGATGTTTGCAAAGGGATCACTGATGGAGACAGTTAAAGACTATTATAAATTTCACAGCGTGCATTCCGCTGTAATGCTTGCCTGCGCACACACACACACACACACCCCGGCATACATCCGTTACCTTAGCTGCGTCCTGCAGACTCTGGAGGCGTGTCTTTGCGTTTTGCTGCAGCTCCTCCGTGCGCCTGCTCAGGTGCTTCACCTGTTGGCTCCACCCCCCTGTCTGGAGCACCTCCCCCAGTTGCCCCTCCCTCTCCCCCATGGCCTCCAGGTCACCATGGAGACCCCGACACTCCCGCAGCAATGCCTGTTGCCATGGGAACACAAAACGCCAGGCCAAGACGAACAGGGTTTGTATGAGGCAATCAAGATATAAGACGAGTCAATGTCAGAGTCATTAAGGATAGCATGAGATTGTGTAGGAATCTGAATATCCGAAAAGAACTCTGGAATTCATTTCGACAACAGCTGAACATGAAATGTAAAAAAGAATTATAGATTTTGCATGCAAGTGTGCATGACTCAATATACAGACGTGAAGCCTGTAGATTGCTTGGTTGTAGAATAAATATAACACTGGAAACCCCACAATCCATGTATGCTGGGGGGCTACAACAAACATTTGACTAGTTTACTACGTCTAGAAAAGTGGTTCTCAACCTGCGGGTCGGGACCCCCAGGGGGGTCCCCAAATTATTTTGGGGGGTTCCCAGATGATTAACTTAATGTGCAACGTTGTTTTCTCACTCAACAGTAAACAAATGACATGGCCAAATTGTCAACTATTAGAGGCTGAAATTGTGAAAATAGCTGATCTACATGCTCACAACGCCAATAGAACCGTGTTAAAATGTGATTTTGGGGGTCGCAGCCTAAAAAGGTTTAAGAACCACTGGTCTAGAAGGTACTAGGGACAGGCAAATGCCTTGGTAAAGAGACCCATTAAATCCCCACCTGGTGTGTTCTGATCTGCTCCTGCAGTTGGGAGGCAGAACTCCAAATGATGTTGCCAGTGACCAGGGCCTCTGCCTTCTCTGTCCAGCCCAGGATGAACGCCCTCATCCCCTTATATTCTTCCAGCTGCCTCTCGGCCTGCTCAGACAGGAACGGAGAGGAGAAGACACATTTGTGGATAGATGAGCTTCTGAACGGATTAATTAACAACACAATGCATTTTCCAAGCATTCATTGTGAATAATGCAATTAAGATGTAGGCATTTAGCAGACACGCTTATCCATTGTAAAGTACAAGGTGCAAGATGGGAGTATGGAGCATTTGACTTCATAGAAACCTACTGCATTAATGTAAATAATCAAAGTATTATGAATACTTCTTCCGCAGGTTTTGTAAGCTAGTTAGATAGATAGCTTTATTGTCGTTCAACATATAAATGAAATGCATAAATGATCGAAATTCACAATAAGAAACAGTCAGTTCATGAAGAGAAAATGATATTGCACAACAGGATTCGTCAGCAGCATATAGGGGAAAGTTTAGGGACTATTTAGCTAAGATGCACTATGCCTTTCCTAGAGTCCTAGACATTCTTTGTATCGCTGTTAATTTAAATAATCCACTGCAATTATTTTAGCAGAGAGCACATCTGTAGTTAGTTTTGGTTCCAGGTGATGGGTGGTAGACTGAGCTTCTGTCTCACCTTCTTCAGCCTGTTGGCCCTGTCCTGGGCCAGCTGTGTGGTGTGGCGCTGCACCTCGGCCAGCTTGGCCAGAGCGTCGCCCAGCTGCTTACACAGCAGAGGGTTCTGCTCCCCAAACTCCTGCACCGCCAGACCCAACTCTGCCAGGGAGCGGCCGCACCCGTCACACTCCTCACAAAGACACTGGAGAGGGAGAGGGAGAGGGAGAGGGAGAGGGAGAGGGAGAGATTGAAACATAATGTCAGTAAAACCTCGCCACCCTGGGTAGTTATTTCCATCTGTTTGAATTGCAGATGTTAGTTTTTTTGCCTAACATGCTGTTTAGGCTTAGGGGCCCTCTCGGCAGAAGAGGGGCAAAGCAGAGGAGAGATAAGAGACGGAAGAAAAGAGGCGTTTTAGAGTTGGGATTAGAGGAGGACGGAGGTGTGGAGGAATGGAGGGGATAAACGGGTCAGAATCCCGTCTGGAATATTTCTTTAAGTGGGTCACTGTTGCAAGGTGGATTCAGCACAGGCCATTACGCACGCGCACGCACACACACACGCGCATGCACACACGCACACATACACACAAATCTCAACCCACCATTCAACACACACACACACACACACGCACACACACACGCACACGCACACACACACACACACACACACACACACACACACACACACACACACACACACACACAAATCTCAACCCACCATTCATTAACCCCAACATCTGCAAAATAAATTGGCGGTTTAATTAGGGCTAAGTGCTTGTTAATTAGTCAATCTGTCTGCTTGATTACTTTGGTCTCCTCTCTGGCCTGCTCCAGGTCGGAAGCCTTGTCGCCAAGTTTCAGGGAGATGCTCTTCAGCTTGCCCTCGATGTCTTGAAGTCTGGAGCTGAAGTCTTCCTTCACGTCCCTGGTCTGCTGAACCTCCCGTTCTCTCGCCTGGACCTGAAGCAGATGGAGAAAACACTGTTGTAAAAGAAACACTGTCGTAGACAGAGCAATATAGCAATATGATGCATAGCCTGCGAGCTAGTTCAGGCAGATACACTCGAGAGGTTTACACACACGCGCAGCACTATGTGAGCAATGCACAGCCATGTGACGTGTTAAGCAGCTGACCAAATTTATGACCTGGTTATTTCACCTCATTTATTGTATTTCCTCTTATTGCTGTCAGTGCCACTGAACGTTATGTGTGCTTTGTCTGCTCCCACCAGCACCCCAGCACCACCAGTAGGCTGTGCTTTCCTTAAGTGTTCTGTTTTCCCCTGGGGGGATTTTTTATATATGTACTGCATATCTCCCTGCCCTTCTAATATGCTGAGCAGTGGAGTAATATATAGCAGAGACTGAACGCCAAGATATTCACACTTGCATTTACATAAATAATAATAAATACATAAATAAATAAATCCTCAAACTATTAATGTTCTCGATCTATTTGAGCGTTATCTGACTGAAATAATATTACATATACATATATCAATATTAATGTATTTATTTTCAGTTAGCCAGTACTATCAGTTCATCTTCCATTTATGAAAACGTGTTCCAGTAATACAGGGGGTATTAACTGAACTGTGAACTGTACTGTCATGAAACTGTACCTTTTCCTATGCAAACTTCTAATAAATACTTCAATCAATCAATTACTGTATTACTGTACTGACTGTACTTCAGACAACAATAATTTAACTCTATGAATATTAAATATAACGGCAAAAACCATACAACATTAGTCCATTTCGGCCCATGTAAACAACAATGAGATACACAAAGTCAAATGACAACAATTATAGCAGTGAGAGGAGGGTTTACCTGGTCCTCAGCAGAGCCCAGAGCGAGGGCCACCTCAGCCAGCTGCATGCTGAGTTCAGAGGGCAGGCCAGCCTGGAGGTCCTGGTACTTGGACTGCTGGAGCTCCGTCATGCGCTCCACACTCTGACGCCTACTGATGACCTCACCGTGTGCAGTCTGCAAGGTCCGCCACAACAAAACAAAGCCATTATTATTTGCGGTCTCAGAGGAGTTTTGTTTGTAGGTGTCAGTGCTTGTGTGTGTGTGTGTGTGTGTGTGTGTGTGTGTGTGTGTGTGTGTGTGTGTGTGTGTGTGTGTGTGTGTGTGTGTGTGTGTGTGTGTGCGTGCCATGCGTGTGTGTGCATGTGTGTGCAGTGGCGGAAAATGTACACATTTGTTACTTAAGTAAAAGTATCGATGTTGCAATGTAGAAATAAAAAGTAAAAAGTATTGGTATCAAAATGTACTTGAAGTATCAAAAGTAGAAAGTACTCATTATGCAGAATGTCCTGTTTCACAAGTTAAAAATGTATAAAACTAATCTTTTGAAAATAGCAGATCTGCAAGCTCACCGCGACGCATTGTGAGCTTGTAGATCATCTATTTTCAAATAGCGTAAATATAAGGGAACAGTAAGACTCCCTAATCGGGAGATAAGCGACCGTTGGTCGCTTATCTCCACAAATATAACCGACGAATCTCACTAAGTCTGACCTCACAAGCCCCATATTTGGACACGAACAACATATAACTCCATATATAGAGACATAGCTGCTGACATCAGTATGACATCACACTGCTGACATCAGTATGACATCACACCGTACACAAATGACCCTTATATAAGACCGGCATTATCTACCGACAGATTAGATGCAAGCAGGATCTCGACTCTGACACAACTCATCGGCTCATAAGCTGGTTCTCCCTCCATATATGGAGATAACCGACGAATCTCACTAAGTCTGACCTCACAAGCCCCATATTTGGACACGAACAACATATAACTCCATATATAGAGACAGACATAGCTGCTGACATCAGTATGACATCACACTGCTGACATCAGTATGACATCACACCGTACACAAACAAAGGTGTGACGTGTGACGTGTGACCGACCGACGGACGGACGGACGGACGGACGGCCGGTGGAGGTTTTGATACTAAACTGCGACCTAACGGTCGCAATAAAGTGGTTAATGCATGTTTTGTAATAATAATCCAAATCTACAAAGTAAATAGTAACTAAAGTTTTCAAATAATTGTGGTGTCGTAAAAAGTACAACATTTGCCAATGAGATGTACTGTAGCGGAGTAGAAATAAAAATACTGAAAATGTTAAATACACCAGTAAAGTAAAGATTCCTCAAAATGTACTTAAGTACAGTATATGAGTAAATGTACTTAGTTACTTTGCACCACTGTGTGTGCACGTGTGCCCGTGCATGTACCTCTAGCTCTTGCAGCAGTGAATCCAGGTCAGCAGTAGGACTCAGCAGGAGTCCGCGGGTGTCTTGGATCCAGCCTTTGACGAGGCCCAGTTCCTTCTCCACCTCCTCTCTCTCCCTCAGCTCCTGCTGCACCTGGGCCCTGCTAGAGCGCACCTGCAGCACCAAGCTGGAACACACACGGAGCCAGGTTTCTTTCAAAACACAATAGCTACCGGCACAGCACCGAATTGACCACCCTCAGATCAGACCATGAAGTACCTATGTTTTTGAGGATAGAATCATGTTTGTGCATTGCCTAATTAGACCTTTTCAAAAAGGGATAAGGATTAAATTGAACATATATGAAGAGCAACAACAATGTATCATTATACTGGAAAAGGCAATGGAGAATAAAATCTTAAGCATACTGTCACTCTAACCTCAATCAAACTGGTATGCTGTAACCATCAGATTAAGAGATATTTCATGGGCATTCATTTAAAAAAATATATAATAACAAATGTTATCAAGATCCCTTGAATTTCCCCTCATTTCTAGCACTTTTACACTTTCCCCACTGCACTCACTTCTCACACTCCTCCTGCATGCTCCTGATCTCGTGCAGGCATGGCGTCTCCTCCTGTCCATTCTCTTTCCTTCTGTCCTTCTCTTCCCCCTCTTCCTCCTCCTCCTCCTCCTCCTCCTCCTCTTCAGCCTCCACTCGCTCCTCCTCTCCTCGGAGACAGAGCGAGTGTCGTGCCAGCAGGGCCAGAGCGGACAGCTCTCTCTCCACCTCTTGGTTGAAGGAGTCATGGTACTCCAAAAGGCTCTGTAGTGCCGCCCTGGTGGCCGCTTTCTCCACCGTGCTGTCAGGAACGCGCCCGTGGAGGTCAATGGACACGGAGCGTACCTTCTCCATCTGGAAGACAGACGAAGCTGAGTTATTGGTCTATTAAGGTTCCTGGAGAATGCACTACGCAGTGGACCAAGATTCATTTTATTTCCATGGCTTATAGTAATACAATAAATAAGTGATAAGTGGATGATTACTGAACATATGAAGTTATAAATAATATTGAACCCGCAGATGGGCAATTAGGATATAATTATAATAACATATCTGGCTACTTCAATGTTAAGAGTTATCTTTATTCACTGGCAGATACCAGTGTCAAGAGACCCTGTGTACAGCATGACAACATAACCAGTTGAACAATGGGGCCATAGAAAGTCAGTGGACAACAGGAATGTGCCACATAAAAGGAAGTGAGAACTTCCTACGCTATGATCTCATTTCCTCCGTCTCCGGAGCAATGCTTTGTGGGAATTCTGGTGAGCTGGAGGCTGCTAACTGTCAGACTAGAAATGGGTCGGAGGGCGGGAGACTGCTTTCACGGCAACGTGCTTTGGCGGGAGCGTGCTACTGGCCTGAAGCCTGGAATTGCATCACACTACTACACAACACAGTTATTCAGCTGTTGCTATGTGGTTGACCTCAATTTACACAAGTAAAGGTGGTTGCACACTGCTGCGTTTTTCGGGCCGAATATCGGGGTGAATTTCGGAGCGGGTGAATAAAAAAATCAACCTCACGTTATGTCAGTCACGTTTGCACACTGCCGCCCGTTTCGCGCACCACTCGGTCCCTTGCTCTCTCTATCTCTCTCTCTCTCCTTGCCCTGAAAAACGCATTTCGCAACGAAAAACGCAGCAGTGTGCAACCAGCTTTAGAGCCCTTTCACTGCTGTAATAAGCTGCATTAACCCATTTAAACTGGCATCCCTGTTTTGGGCATGTCATTATAAGCAAAAATGCTCAAAGATTAAAAAAAAAACTGCTGTAGTAGCAGTTCTACCGTATCCCAATGCATTGTGATTGTGAGCTTGTACGACAAAGTACTTTGTATAGGGCTTAAGTGGTTATGGCTCACTATAGCACTGGTTCTCAATTGTTCTCCACCAGTTCTCAACCGGTGTGGTGTGGCATGAGGCAAGTGCAGGTGTGCCTTGCGATTTTGTGACAACCACACATTATCATTGCAATATAGAACTATACAAAATGTTATGAATTATTTTAAAATGTACCATATCAGTTCTTATTATTAATATTACTGTACGTCCCACAAGGATGTGCATAAATGTGCTCACTTGGGTGAGCACTGGAAAAGTCATTCCATCTATCATCCATCCATCCATCCATCCATCCATCCATCCATCCATCCATCCATCCATCCATCCATCCACACACACATCAGAAGAACATATACAGTACATAAAATATGGTTCCATCTACTCTTACCTTATCAGTGAAGTTCCTCCATTCCCTGGCTGTGTCCTCCAGCGCCCTCTCCTGGGCACGGGCAACACTGTGGAGCCGACTCCAGCGTTGCCATAGAGACGACACAGAGTGGCTGATGATAGCTTTGCTGGACTCAGAGCTGATCTGATCTAGTTCTGTTGTCTTCTCTCTCAGGGTTGTCAGGGGTTGCTCCAGTGCATCAATCTGAGTCACCAGGGACTACAGCAGGAGAAAGAGAGAAACTAATTGTAGACACGTTCCAAAGTGAAATACAATCCACATTTGATGCAAGAAATGGTAAATAACAGAATTCCCATCCTGACTCATTTATAGATTTCATCTGGTGGGCTGTCTACTGTCAAGACACTTAAAATAGTTTAATTAATAATAATTAAGTAACAATGATTTGTCATTTCTAAAGCCAACAGATACAACAAACTGATAACTAATCATAACATAACAAAGCTATGTCCTACATGTACTGTGCCTTTCCAGAGCATAGCTATTGTAAATTTAATGAAAGATCTATAAGCAATGACACATGCAATGTCCTACCTTGTATCTCTGACGCTTGTCCTCTGCCTCCAGGCTAGTGGCTGCTTTGGCTGTGTCGAAAATGGCCATCCCTCTTTCTGCTTTGTTCATTTGTTCTATCAGTGTCTCTCTCTCATTTTGGAAGCAGCTCCATTGAGAACTACAGCTAGAAAGTAAATCATGCAAATTGCAGATTAGTGTTAATGTTACTAATTAAAAAAAGCATTAAAAAGGTATAATAGAAAGCCAACTGCACCCCCATGTCACCCCTGAAACTCTCTCTCACACGCACACGCACACCCACCTCTGCAGTGCCTCTCTGTGCTCATGTAGTTGCTGTTTGAGCTCCGAAGCTTTCAGTCGCATTGCCTCAACTTTTAGTGTCAGTTCATTCTTCACTCCTCGTTCCACAAAGTTCTCCAACTGAATAGCCAGGGATCCCAGCTCCTCTGAAGCCGTTTTGAAGACTCGTTCCTGGGCTAGGATCTCCTCCAGCTCTGCAAGGCTCTCGGTCAGGTTCTCCAACTCCACTCCCTGGCTGGCCATCTGGAGGAAAGTCCCAGCACGCTCCAGCCATTTCTGGGCAGACTGCTGGGATGTGTGGTGCCTCTGGACCAAGGAAAGTGCTTGAGTCACCGCCAGCTGGGAAATGGAAAGATCAGCGTCAAATAAACACGTATTCAGAACACATTGTGTTAGACCTAAGGACCCGATTCCACAAATGTATTCTAAATCCAAACAGTTTTCTGAAAAACGTACGTTGCTGCCCCCAGAATTATATGTATTTGGCCGCTGACCTCATCTCAAAATATTTTGTTCCAGTTACGTACCCCATGAAGCAAAGATTTGAGTTAGAAATGTTTTCATGATTTAAAAAAAAAAGAAAAATAGCAGATCTACAAGCGCATAGTGCTTGTATATCTGCTATTTTTGAATAGCTAAAGTATAAAATAATAGTTAAAGTGGTTAAAATCGAAAGTAACACAGATGCTTTTCCAGACATTGTGAATATTTACTTAAATCCATTGCTTACAGAACACAACTGATCCCATCTACAAACATGTTATAACTGTTAATAACTGCTAATAATACAGGTCTTAAAAATTGCCATTAAATAATATTCACACTGAGCAGGTGTCCTTTATGTAAATGTCTTGTTGGAAGGACATTCTTAATTGTATGCTCTCTACTTCACAAAATATCAAAAGTCCCCTTAAGGAAGAGAATGAAACAAATGAATAGTAACCTCTCTGTCTCTCTAAAAAAGCATGGCAATATGCTACAATGTGAGTGTCGTACTTGAATCCTACTTCCCCTTTTATTCAACATGAATCTTCTGGGATCTACTCAACTGCTTTAAATTGCAAAAAAAATATTATAAATTAAGCATCAGTTATCGCTTACTTATTAAAACTTTGTAGCATCTCTAAAACGTGCAAATGTTTCCCTTTGGTTGCCCTTAGCCTATAAATATTGATACAAGAGGAATAGGGAATGGGGAAATTATTCAGCAGGTTAAAGTCATGAATAATGGATTAAATTCATGAGCTCTAATAACTTTCCCATCACTTTGGATGCTTTATATCCTCTACATGTTTAATACAAAAGAGCAATTAATGAACATTTCTATAAAGATAAAGAGCATACACTCTCACCTGTTTAGTGTTGATTGATTGCTGAACGTCAGTTCCCAGCTGGGTCAGCCTCTGTAGTTTCTCATCTACATGGGCTGGAACTGCCACTTTTCTACTGCTATATCTCTGCTTCTCTCTACAACCCAACGCATCTGCCACCCTCAATATGCACTGCACCTCCTCGTACACAATCTTCATTCTCCTCACTTCCTCTTGCGCCTTCTCAAGTTTGACCTCCGACAGGGCCAACGGCTCCCCCAATTTGTCCTTCGTGTTCCCCCACCACTGAAACGTTTTCTCAACCTCAGTCTTGAAATCCTCATTTTTTCTGACCTGCCGTTCGCTTTCTCTGATGCAGCTTCCCACTTCCGACCGCAAAGATTGCAATGCTTCCTGCCGTGTGGTCAGTTCCTGAATGGCAGCTGGGTCAATGTTCAGACCGAGGCCTTCAGTTTTTTGTTTACATTCTTCTACTTGTGAGCTTATACTCTCCAGACATTCAAGTTGTGAATAAAGACCTGTTACTTTATCTGTGACACTCAGGTTAGGCTTTGACTTGAGTCCTACTAGCTTCTCTTTCACAGTCTTTAACTCCAACCCCAGCTTGGTTGTCACTGCGCCGTACTCAACCAAAGTTTTCAATGAATTGTCAAAGCATTCAATTTTTCCATAAATCTTCCTTTTTAGGCTGTCGTGAAGGCAGACCAACTGTAAAGTTTCTTCAGCTCTGCATTGTTGGCCCCTACTAAGAAACCCCTCATTTTTACCCTTGAGTTCTCTCACAGCAGGGCTAAGGTGGGACAGGCTTCCATTTAAATTTCTGTATTTGTTATTTAGATGAACTGCCTCCTCTTCACTAACACCGATAGTCTTCTGCTCTAGATTGTCGTACTGCTCCTGTAGCTCCTCCAGTGCATTACGGGTGATATCAAAGAAAGTGCTGAACTCTTTTCTCTCCAGCATTACCTGCTGGACTCTGTCTCTCTTCTCTTTGGCCAGAGCCAAGATTGTGTTGTACTGCTGAGGCAGGGCGTTGAGCCTCTCATCCAGGTAGCAGTGGTCGATCTCGTTCAGAGTCGGTAGGATCTCTTGACCAATTCTTTGGACGATGAGTAGGAGGTTCTCGTATTCTGAAGCTTGTTCAAGAACATTTTGGTACTTGGACAGCTGTGTTTGTAATTCCGAATCGTGCTCAGTGTTGGTTAAATCGATTTCAGAGAAGGTGATGGCATCTGCCCGTCTCAGCCAGTGGCAGGTCTTGTCCAGGTCGACTTGGAAGTACTTCCTGGAGGTCAAGGCCTTGTCTAAGTCAGTCAGACGCCGGGTGGTTCTCTGGAGGGCTGTCTCAAAGGCTGCCTGCAGCTCTTCCAGTCTGGCCAGGGTCTCTGCTCTCTCTTTGTCAGAGGCGTCTCTCTCCAGCTCTCGTCCCTGTGCCCACAGAGATGCCAGCTCCCCTTGGTATGCCCGCAGGCCACTCTGGACACCGCGACAAGAAGCAACCTGCTTGGTCAGGTCTTCAGGGAGAAGTGCTATGTGGTCGTCTACTAGGGCCTTCCTCTCCTGCTCCTGAACCCAGGACAGCGCCCTCCCCAGGCCGTGGAGGAACTGTGTTCTCTCTGTGAAGGCCTAGAGAACATTAAAAGCATCACACATTAATAACCTACCTAGAACAGATAACATAGATGCGTCGTTAATAATATACAGTAATGTATAAACATACAGAACCGTATATTATTTGTTTCCGAGCGTGAACAGTGAAAGTTCCAAGCATGCATCAAAGTCTGTCTACCTTACTGAGGTACTTCCTCCTTTGGGTCACTCTGGATCCCAGGGCCTCCACTTCAGTCTGGGCATGTTCGACCAGCTCCTGCAGGCACCGCTTCTCACTCAGCCCTAGCCTGGAGGCCACTGCCTGGGCCTCGCTCACCGCCTGGCCGAGCAGATGCTGCCGCGCCTCCAGCTCCACGCACACGCTCAGGTGGTCGAACAGGAAGCTCTGGGCCAGGTCTGGAGGAGGGCTTGTTTTTAGGGCAGAGGTGAAGGCGGGACGCTGCTCCTCCACCCACTCACGGGCGTCCCTCAGCTGGTTCTCCACCCGCGCCAGGTCCTCCAGGGTCTGAGCCGAGTCCTGGATCTTCTGCTGAATCAAGCCGTCCAGCTGCGCCCAGCGCTTCTCCAAGTGTCCCACCTGGGAGAAAGACAGAAAGGCAAACACAAATCTGTCTTTGTACTGTGTGGCTGAACACTTCCATGTCAAAGCCTAGTTGAAAAGATAAAAATTGTGGGATATAGTACATCATTCCTATATTAAAATTGGCTAATGGGAGGACTGCTGGTGAACCACTACATCACACTCATGTCACTATAAACTCTAGATGTTCGGGCCGCTAACATCTAGTATGGAAAACAAAAGGGCAAGATCTGGGAACTCAAGGGAGGAAAAAGTATAGGTAAAAAGTCTTTGCTAAAACATAGCTAGTTCAAGTTAAAAGATATTTCATCAGGACAGAGTGCTGTATAGTTGAAGAGCTGAGTCCCACCTGTTGCTTGACCAGCTCTTTGTCCAGCAGGCTGAGTCGGGGCAGGACAGCCTGTCGCTGGTCCCTCAGCTCCTCCAGAGTTCCTCTCTGTTCCTCAAGATCACTGGATAGCTTCCTCAGAGCCTCTAGATGCTCGCTGGTACTCTCTGTGTCAGCCCTGGTTACACAATAAATACAGGATATTAGGCTAAGTACATTTACTCAAGAACTGTTCAATTCCTTTACTTGAGTATGTCCATTTTTCAATACTTTATCATTCTACTCCACTAATCTCAGAGGCAAATATTGTACTTTTTACTCCATTGCAATCATTTGAAAACATCCATCCATCCATCCATCTTCAACCGCTTATCCGGAATCAGGTCGCGGGGGTAACAGTTCCAACTGAGATCTCCAGATTTCCTTATCCCGAGCAACTTCCTCCACTCCCTCAGGGAGTATACCGGGGCGTTCCCAAGCCAGTTTGGAGATTTAATCCCTCCATCTGGTCTTTGGTCTGCCACGGGGTCTCCTCCCAGTGGGACGCGCATCGAGGACCTTCCTAGGAAGGGCTCGGGGGGAATCCGTACTAGATGCCCGAACCACCTAAGCCGACTCCTTTCCAAGTGTAGGAGCAGCGGTTCTACTCCAAGTTTCTCTCGGGTGACTTAACTTCTCACCCTATCTCTAAGCGAGATACCAGCCACCCGTCTGAGGAAACCCATTTTGGCCGCTTGCACCCGCGACCTTATACTTTCGGTCATGACCCACACTTCATGACCATAGGTGAGAGTAGGAACGAAGATTGCTCGGTAGACAGATATATATTTAGATTATTATTACGAAACCTACAACTTATTATGCCCTATTTTATTCACAAATAGACAACCTACAATGTGAGAAAATAGCAGCTCTACAGCTGCTATTTTCGACTATTTTGGACAAATTGACAAATAATTAGTAATTTTTGGTACATTACACTTTGATGCCAATACTTTTGTACTTTCACTCAAAAAACATTTTGAATATTGAGTACTTCCACCACTGTAGATACCTGTAGGCCTGTCACAATTATTACATAATCGTCTAATCGCAATTATTTAAGATATAATGTGAAAGTTTGAGAAACACTGCTATAGATACCTGGCTAGGTAGTCCCACTCCCTGGACACTTGGTGGAAGAGCTCCTCCACTGCAGCCACACTCTCCTGGTACTCCCCGCTCCTCTGCATGTCCTCCCCCCGCTGAGCCTCCAGCTCCTCAGCCCTCTGGCCCAGCTCTGTCCAGCTCCTCTTCAGACCTCTCATGTCCTCCAGGGCAGGGGAGTCCTGGCCCTCTGTCAGCCCAGCAACAGCGTCGTTCAGCTGGGCTATCTCAGACTGCCGCTCCCTGACCTGCTGAAGGAACTCCTGCGGGACAGAGACATTTTGCGCAATTAGAGCAGGCACGGGGCACACATAGACATGCCCTCTCCAGACCATAGATGCAGTTTTTGGAGCGGTGAAAGCGCTCCCAATAGACAGGTATGTCCGTGGGTATGTGGGTGGCTGGCTGGGTGGCTGGGTGGCTGGCCCTGTCCGTAGCCTGGCAATACCTTGAGTGGCCACACACAACACACTAGTTAAAGGAGGGGCGCTGTTTTGTGCAGGCCAGGCACACTCACCACTCACTCACAGGCACAGTTTACACTCACTCACTCACTCACATAGGGTACAGCTGCTCAAATTCACCGCTCCACTTCGAACCGAGGTTTGATTTTTTACTATGGTGAAAGAAATGCAAATGCCCTCTTTCCATGCCATACCTGAAGGCAGCATTGAAGAGAATTCTCCTGAACTTGAATGCAGCATCTTATATTGAAAGAATTGCACTCTCTGTGTTGAAATCCATGCCATCTCCAGTATTGACTTGATTATGTTTACTTCATTGTGGTATCACGCACCGAAATTAGCCGACCTCCAAGCTCACAACGCGTCGCAGTGTGACACGTTGTGAGCTTGGAGGTCTGCTATTTTCAATATTTTGACCAAAAGGCCCTTTTCGAAATTTCAGCCCCTGCCTCTCTAACATTCTCTGCACGTCCCTGAATTACAGTATAGTAGGATATTATTTTTTTTGGAGCGGCGCTCCAACATTGTTCCCGCAAAAATGTCCGGTCCTCCAAAAAAAGGTCGGGCCCCAAAAAAATGTCTGGGCTCTGAAGTGTGGCCTACATCTGGCCTACATCTTGGCCCAAAGCGCTCAATGTTTGTTGTATGGGGGTCACATTGGCCAAGCCTTGCGTGAAACTTAATGAAATTAACTCATAAAATAGCACAGCTCACTCCACACCTTTTTCGTATAATTACATTTCCCATTCATTTACCCATATAGGCTACAGTATTGTATTAACTTTCTTTTTTTCATAATTCATTTTGATAATAATTTATTCCATACTCATGCCAAACTTTGCACACACACTCCTTGGCTGGCAAACCACAACCTCTGCCCCTGATTTCTCACATGCCCTTGTTCTAGCACCACCATGAGGCTGCGTGTATACATGCGACCTGACGGTCGCTTATCTCCCGATTAGGGAGTCTTACTGGTAATTTATTCCATACTCACACAGAATTTAGTTGATTTGTCAATTCATCTTCCACACGATTCATGTCAAATACAACTCATAGGCCTGCAGTACCTGTGCCTTGTCCAGCTGGTTCTGAGCGATCTTGGGCTCCAGTTCTGCAGGTCTCCTGGTGAGGTTCTGGAGCTGCTGTTCTGTCTCTCTCAGCTGGGCTTCCAGGTCAGCCTTCTGCTCCTCCACGTCCCTCCAGCTGTCCGTCACCTCCTCACACACCAACATGCGCTCCTCAATCTATACAGGAAAAGAAAAAAGACAAAAACAATTGGATAGATTAACATTATGCAACGAAAACTATTAACCAATTTTTTATTTAAAATGATTTAGTACTTTGTTTATGGGTTGACTATAGAAATAGTTGTGTCAATAATGTGGAATTACTGAATAATAATAATTAAAAGGTAGCAGCACTAATTTCAGTAAAACATTGGAGTGTCTGCATTTATCAAGTACTGTATGTATCATTTTATTTATTCCACAAAGCGTGTGTTAGTGACAACCACCTTGGTCATTAACAATTTTGCTGTCATTTTAAACATAGCTCTAGTAAGCAGCTGCCAAATTGTCCTTACCTTTTAACGTGGGCACGCGCACGCATCGTGCACAATCTGTGCGCGACTCATCTAGTAGACTGTAGACTCGGTGACAAGCTTTCGAATAAAAAAAACCCCATTGAAATAGACATATCCGTTGCCACGCTGTATCCCTGCTTATCCGCCAGTGTTTACATGAAAAAGCATTGAAAAAAGCCAACTGTGCGCTATGGTAACAAGTGGACACGTTCGCGCACAAAACGCACGATATGTGCGGGGATCATAATCCAGGTGTGTAGAGACTGGATCAAAGTTTCCAAACGCAAAAATCCGATTGAAAAACGAGTGTTCCATCGCCGAGTAGCTTTCTCCTCTGTTAAGGCCCATTCCCACTGGGCCAGATAACAGATATCTGGAGATATTTCTCCAGATATTTTTCCATGCAAAGTGGATGGTAGATACAGATAAAAAAAATATTTGCCACAGATAAAAGTATCTGTGGCAAATATCTGTGGTAGACTTTTTTTTTATCTGTATCTACCATCCACTTTGCATGGAAAAATATCTGGAGAAATATCTCCAGATATCTTTTATCTGGCCCAGTGGGAATGGGCCTTTACACTGTAAACCAACGGAGGCGGGACTATGGCCCAGGCTCAGACCGGATACGGAAAGCTAGATCCGGTCCAGACCGGAAATGACCGGATACAGTTAGGGGGGCGGGCCTAAAGAGCCAGAATCAGCGAAAATCTGCGATAATACTTTTAATCCTTTCATAATGATTAAAGCTAATTAAACTTCCGGGTTCGACGGGCATGGCACCGCGGTACAGCGGGAAATCTACGGTTTCTACGGGCATCGCCCAGAATGAGTTAAATACATTATTGACAGATGAACAAGGACAAACCATAGTGTTATCCAATATTTGTAAGTTTCCACTGTTTTGGACCAAACACTGAGTAAACATTGCCATTATGTCTGTCACTGAAATGTGTCAGAAAGCCCACACAGGGCTTGTGTCAGAAAGCCCTGTGTTATTTCAGGGCTTCGGGAGTGGTTGTATTGAACTAACCTGTAATTTGACCTGCTGTATGGCGGCTGCAGTCTCTCTCACCCTGGCCTCCGACAGGTCACAGGTCGAACACACAAGCTGTAGGTAGGTACTGGCCTGCTCCTGTAGAGCTCTTTCATGCTTCACCTAACAGCACACAACACATGTACAGTTTGATCAGATGCTACAATCAGGCTTATATTTTGCACAGGAAACAAAATAATTAAAATCATTGTCTAGGCCAGGGTACCTGCTGTAGCGCCTCCTCCAGGCTTAGAGGTGGATGTGCAGGAGGCTCAGGATCATCTGAGACCGAAGCCAGCCAGGTCTGACACTGCTGCAGAGTGTCCTGTAGACTCACATGTCTCTGTAACTCCCGGTCTAGACTCTGGTACACCTACCAGGGACAGATGGGAGGAATATTAAAGAGCATGGTTTGCATAACTTAATCACTTTAGCAGAATATCGTGGATTTTAATGAAAATTGGATGGAATGAACAGTAGGCTGGCGAGGTTTAATGTGTTGGACTCCTTGTGCAAAATGTGATCAAGTTTAATCCTATGCCATCTGTGGCATCACAGTTTGTTCAGTTTGCATAAGAAAGCAAAATCAGCAATACAGTAAATATCGAAGCACTGATGCAGAAATGATATGGAATTCTTGGAAGCCAATTACAGGCAAATAGCAAGGAATATCAAAACCCAGTTGAAATCATGTTTCTGCAACAAATAGTGACATTTGTTGCATTTGTGGCACTTCTTTAGGTCCAAATGAAATAGAGTTTGGCTATATGTGGCAAACGTAGGGATTGATTTGGTGATGTGTTCATGACTTTTGACATTCTTTGTAACATAGGCCCCTCCTGCCAAATTAGGAAGGCAATAACAACCATTCTGAATGGACAATACATGAGTGATATACTGTAGGTTTGATGTAGGTTTATCACATGACTCCAGAGATAATGTGCAGCAATTTGTGTGAGTTTTGGACAAGATCTGTGTAGTAACCAAAAGTGTAAAATGGTGAGTTGGTTTATGATCCAAGGAATACAGGGGCAAATAAATATTGATTGTACAACCTATGGTTGAAGATGTATAGGCCAAACAATTAAGCAACCTGGTATAGCACTACAGTGAGGCAGATTTGAAAGATTTAGGGTGGAGTGTCTTTCTTGGCCAACTGGCAATGTGCACAAAATGTTTGACGCTAATCGATCCAGCAGTTTCCAGGAGAATGGGGGTACATGCAGACAGACAGACAGACACAAAAACCAGGGTAAAAAGAAATATCTCTTTCCGGCGATAACTATAAGATGCACGCAATCAAATTCAAATGAAAAGTATTAATTACAACATTCCAGTGAATAAAGAACAGCCCTTTGATGTCATTAGACAATACAACCCTGACAAGTAAACCGTTATGCAAAGCTGTATTTGACAGGTGTTGAATGTGGAGGCGTCAATGCCCACCAGGGGAGAGAGAAACAGCAGGGTCTGATTGACAGTGTTAATATGAGAGCCCAAGGGGGGGTGCACGGTCAGTAACAGATATGCGTTGGCACACGGCCCGGCAAAGTTGGCAGAGGGTAGGAGGTTGGCACGATGGCCAGGAGACCGCAGGATATTAGAGCTGGGCTTAGCTGGGACTGATTTGGCAGTCTGTGCAGAACTGGAAGAGGAGTTGTAGAACTGGCAGCAGTGTTTTGATACTGTAAGTATGGCTGGATCACACGCCAGTTGCCAGATTGGCTGTGAGTGGTTTTTGGTGGTGGTGGCGGTGGCGGTGGAGGAAGTGGTGTGTTTATAGGTGCGCTACAATGACAGAGGAGAGGAGGAGAGCTTGCCAAAATGACAGAGCGGCACTGGATTAGGGGGCTTGCCAGCTCTACTGAATAGCGGTGTGTGACCACTTTTGGCTGAGGCATGAAAAAACGGAGTTGACAGGGGGACGTAGGGAGATTAATATGGTGAGGCGGAGAGAGCGGTTTTGGCTGGTACTCGTGGCTGCGTATGGCTGTTGTGGCACTGCGCTTGGCAGCCTTAATTGGTTGTGCCCTCTACACTGGCAGCGAAGGGCTGTCTTGAGAGTAGGGTTTAGGTGTCAGAATGGGTTAGGATTAAGTGGATGCCTAGGCTGGCGGAATATTAACTGCATGAATATGTATTGCGATCTCGCCTGCCTTAGAAAAACACTGACCGAAAAAGACTGAAAACCGAAAAACCCTGTGTGCGCGCGTGTGCGTGCGTGTGTGTGTGTGTGTGTGTGTGTGTGTGTGTGTGTGTGTGTGTGTGTGTGTGTCCGCGCTCACGCTATGCAACTGCATATTGAGTCTCACATTATACGCAATGTAAAACCGCTTCATTACCAAATCCAAAAGTCCATGGAGTCATTGGCTTACTCCAGTGTCTCCTCACTACTCACTCTTTGTGCTGTGCTACAGATGGCAGAGTAGCTGTCTTTGGTGCCTTGCTGGTGAGCCTGGACCTGCTGTCTCAGCCTGGCCTGCACACGCTCACTGCAGCCTCCAACCAGGTCGTCTCCTCTCTCCTTGAGGCCGGACAGGCGATCCTCGAAGCTAGCTATTTCTTCCATGATGGCCTGGGAGGACAGAGGAGCCAAGAAGGCAGGGGTTAGTGGGAGATAAACGGGCTGGAGTACAGTATTAGTGGATGAGAGTTGGGAATCGTGTCAGATTGACATCATACAATGGAATCAAGTGCCATTTGGCGAGCCAGCATGGGTGACCTTGAAACGGAGTCATATAAACACAGACAACAGAGTGAGAGAGAATGGTTGTTTATAGATTTCGAAAACCACCCATTTTCAATATTGAACTATGTCATTAATATACCTTAGATGAGTGATTTTATTTTTTTAAACATTCTGTGTTGCCTAACTTGCCTAGAACTGGAGGATTGATTTGGGGGTTTGTATTGTAAAGCACACAAGATGACATCATCACAGTAGGGCTGTCTTCGACACAGGATTTATGAAGTCGATTCGAGTCGCGGGGGTTAATCTGACGCGTCGACGAATCGTTTTATAGTCTACTTTGTGTAAAAAAAGAAAAAGAAAAAAAAGTGTTGCTTTAAACCACGTCAACATAATAGAATAATACATTAAGAGATGAATTGAATACACAGTGTTTTCGGTGATATTGGTGCGCGAGCACAAATGTTATCTGCATAGCAGTGTACAACCATAGAGTTATAACACACCGTTAAAACAAATAAAACATCTCCGCTGTTTCAACTCTGCCCCGTCTCTCTGCAGCGTGCAGTAGAGATGAGACATTCGCGAACGATTCCGCTCTCTTGAACGGCTCTTTTAAATGAACGATGGGATCCAGTCCGCAGTCGCGGGACACAGAGCACTGACAGAGTAATGAGTCAGTGTCGAGAACGGATTAATTTCAGAAACGGATCATAAAAAGGTGGAGGCACAGCTCCCAGCTAGAGCCCTCAGTGTGGACATGTCATGGACGCAAACACAGCGAAACACAATCATTAATCATGGATTACAACACTGGAACAATTCAGAAGCACTTTAATTAGAAAATGTAACTTGTAGCCTACACTTGTGTATGTTAATTTGACTTTAGAAGATTGTTTACTACTTCGTGGACGCGCGTTTGTGCTGTGGCAGGTTATTTAATATGGGATTTTGACAACGTGCTTCCTCCTCTTAACGGAACACTGTCCCGGCTCTGAATGTTTTAACGAAGCGGCGGTCTGAACCGTTCTGGCCGTTCCGTCTCACTTTCAACCCGACGCTGGTGTGAGACAATAAATAACTGTTCGCCAATTGCTACTTCTCATTGGAAGAACATGACACCACACCAGTCCAGCAGTGCACCGCAGTACTGGCAGTAGTAGGCTAACTGGTGATATAAAAAAATATATATTTTCGCTTCGACTCAAACAATTGGCGTCGATTCCCGGGGCTTAAAACGACGCGTCGATTCGTCGATTTTTAGAAGACACCCCTACATCACAGTGTACTTTACAATACAAACCCCAAAATCAATCCTCCAGTTCTAGGCAACACAGAAGGTGGGAAACTTCTTTTTTATTTCCACACATCTCCTCTAAGGTATATTAATGACATAGTTCAATATTGAAAATGGGTGGTTTTCCCCTCTAAAGCAACTGTACTGGTGCACATTTAAGAAGAAAGTTCCAAACAGTAGCTTGAATATTCAAGCTCACGCTGACAATAGAGAAACGAAGCCATGTCGTCATTTGTGCGTAATGTCGCCCTCTAGGGGGTTCATGCTGGTATTGTTTTGTATTCAAATCGCCATTGGGAGATTTGCGATCACCGCATATAAGAATTGTGTTAAAAATATAAACACACCATGTGCGCGTTTCTGTCAGCGGGGGGGTTCTGCATAGTTTATGATATTCATTCATATCTGATATAGCCTGTTGTAACTCGTTTCTAGCGTTTATTGTGTTACTCTTTGGGTAAATCTGTACATTTCCACCTTAGTCGATGCTTCATATCCATTTGGGTCAATCCGAGAGCATGGTGTGTTTATATTTTTAACACAGTTCTTATATGCGGTGATTGCAAATCTCCCAATGGCGATTTGAATACAAAACAATACCAGCATGAACCCCGTAGAGGGCGACATTTCACGCCATTTCACGGAAGTGACATCACACTTCGCTGCTGAATAGCATTAGTGAGGAGGGTGGTCACCTTGTGCGTGGCCAGCTGTTGAGTGGCGGCCTCCAAGCCGCCGCCCACAGTGGGGTCAGGGGTCACCATCCTGCTGGACATCTGGAGGAGCCAGCGTTCCACTTCCTGAAGCTCAGTGTGGTACGCTTCCTGTTCCTTCACCTGGCACTCCATGTTCTCCACATGTACCTGGACACGCACGCACGCACACACACGCACACACACACAATATCCTTGATTACTAAAATAGAACACATACAAACATTCAGTTGAGTCCTGTACATAATGGACATCACAATTGTGTCATGCCTTAAAAGTATTAGCTTATCACTCAGGCAAACCCGTGGATGCCTTCTGACTCTGTGTGCTAAATTCCTGCATGTTCGCTCCTCTCAAAATTCCTCAAATTTCCTCAAAATTCGGGAAACAAAGTGGGTTTAATACTTGCACATATTAGCCATCTGACATCATACATACATCATACATACAATCCCTTTTATGCCCATATATGGAGATCCCTGTCTGTAGAACCAGCCACATAGATATGGGCTGTCTTCCTCCATATATGGGTATTCCCATATGAAGTCCTGTTAGATATGGGCTTAATATTGATGACATCAGGGATCTCCATATATGGGCATAAAAGGGATTCTGTTAGAGTGGTTCCCCTGACATCACAGTGATGTCAGAGCGTGATGTCAGAGTGGCAAACCACTTTCTTTCCATGATAAGTGACATGACCACGGGACCCTCGCATTGTTCCATCTGACATTTCCTACCTTATGATAAGTCATGTGAGCCAGGGTCCTTACCATGGCAGTGCTGCAGAGTTCAGTGTAGTCGTCGTGCAGTCTGTTCATGTTATCTCTGATGGATGGGTAGTGGACCGAAGCCAGGAGAGCCTCCCCTTTCTCCACCACGGACCTTATCGCGCCATCATGAGACTGGACCGTTTGAAGAAGAGCCTGAGGCATGAAGGACAAGAGGACCGACCCACAGAACGGTTATTGAACGGCCACTATAATTGCATACAATGTATACGCTGTATATTTAATTCAATATAGTGTTCAGTTAATTAACTCCAACATGCAGTAATTTGATTAATTTAATATACAGTACTTCCTACATCTATGATGAATTTGAGATCTGGGCTAAAACAACTTCCTACTGCAGAAGCATGGCACTGCAATTAATTGGTACCATGACCGCAATGCCTCTTACACCAGTGGTTCTCAACCTTTTCAGGCTGTGACCCCTAAAATAATCATATTTTAACTGGGGACCCTCCACCCTGACAAGCACTTGGAGTTGTAAGTTGAGATCTACATGCTCACACATGCTCACAACGCCTCGCAACACACATAATATATTTGACAATTTGGCCAATATTCAATTTGTTGTTTTAGAGGTTTTAAAAGGTCCTTAAATTGTCACTTTAGAAATGTGCTATACACTTAAACTTTATGGTGGTGTGTTTACTGTTGAGGGAGAAAACAATGTTGCACATTAAGTTAATCATCTGGGGACCCCCAAAATAATCCCGACCCACAGGTTGAGAACCACTGTCTCCTGTCTTACACAATACTACAGTATGTACTATAATACACCACTGCTTATTATTAGCTACAGTACCTTGTACTTGGCCAGCTGGGCTCTCCTTTGGTACAGCTCGGCCTTGATCTCTGGTGGGCTGCTGAGCAGAGCCTTGGTCTCCACCAGCCACTGGGCCTGAGCCTTGTAGCGGTCCTGGAACTCTTTAGCCAGCAGCACAGCCCGCTCCAGGGAGCTGTGCTCCTGCCTCAGCCCGCCAGCCAGCTCCTCCAGCTGGGCGAGCCGGGCCTCCACCTCGCCGCCCAACGCCTCGGCTCCGGCCTCCTCCAGGAAACCCGCCGCACGCTCCGCCCTCTCCCTCAGGGACTTCAGGAGGCCGTGGCCCTGCTGGAGCTCAGCCTGGAGAGTCTATAGGTGGAAGACAGTACATACACTGTGAATGCTGCTCAAGTCATCTCTGTCACCTTACTGTATGTCATACATCATACGTCATACTGCATGACCTTGAATAACGGTATGCTTTCCACTGATCACAAAATGTCAAATATAATGCTGAATTCTATAGAAGGAATTAGCAGTTCTGGGTTCACTTAATTTTATTATAGAGGTGAGGTACAGTTACACAGCACCTGCAACATGACGTTCCACTTTAGATCTCCACCAACATGAAAGAATTGTTTCTGTGCGAGACACAGCTGTTTTGATTAGGAGTTCTACAGTGCATTGCGAGCAAGGTAGCAAGCGCTCCTTTTTTCCTTCACCTCCGGCGCTGCCCCAGCCACCTGAGGCCATGCTGGCGGTGAGTTCAGCAGGCTTTGCACTCCAAAAGGAAGGCTTTGAACCCATCAGGCAGGCTAACACCTGCATGCCGGAACCTCAATGAGACAGCGGAGGACACCGTGTGACCAGCGTGTGGAGAGAGCCACAGTGGATAATATGAAAGGAGGGCCCAATTATAAGGACCCTTAACAGGCAGCAGCGGCAGCAGGGGTTTCCAGGGAAACCAAAACACATGTGCACACGTGCACACACACACACACACACACACACACACACGCACGCGCGCACACACACACACACACACTCACAAACCATCTAGCTTTCATCATCTGGCTATTACTGCCCTAGCAGAGAGGACCAATACACCTAAACAACACCAGGTCTCCAGCTATTGGTGTTGATAATGCAATAACGAGATCTGTGTCTCTCTACACACGTTCATTTATCGCGTTTCAACTGACGCTTACAGGCATGTTGTCAATAACACCACCAATGTGACCGTATTATCGCTGTAACGAGACAGGCAGTGTTTCAATTCCGTACCCAATTGTGTTCATAAGTGAGCTATAAGGCCACCAGTTATATCCTTTTCAGTACGATTACTGGCTCTCCATAATAGTCGAATTGTTTTGGAATACAAGCAATAATAAAATAAAAACAATAAAAGCATGTAGCAAATATTAAAGGCTATTAACATATTTGACCTAATGTGTTGAATTCCAATTTTTCAGTTGTCTTAGTGCTATGTGGCATTCTATAAGTAGTCGTGAGTTGTGTGCGATTTCTTGCATGTTGTATTTTCCTGTCACTAGTATGTCTTGTATGTTTTTGTTATGGACCCCCGGTAGACCTTTCTTTATGGTTTGAACTAAAGGGCATTCTGATGAATAAAGCAATAATGAAACTCACAAATATCTTGTTCAAGTTAATAGTCGACGGCAAGTACACGTCAGAAAGTACTTTGTACCAATCGAACCACAACTAGAAGAACCTCTTGAATCTCTAGTCTAAATGGTTCTTTACTTCTATCTAATGAAACGTTGGCAGTTAAATATGGTACTGTAGTGTACAGTGGTGGAAAAAGTACTCACATAATTGACTTACTGTGAGTAAATGTATCAATACTGCGATATAGAAATACTCGGTTAGACGGTTATAAGTAAAAGTCCGGAATTCAAAATGTACTTGAGTAAAAGTATGAAAGTGTTTGTACATCAAAATGTACAAATGTTTGAAAATAGCAGATCTACAAGCTCACAACACGACACGCCTCGATGCGACGCATTGTAGTCAAAACCCAGAAGAATCAGTTGGTTTTATGTAGGCACTGTAAGGTTTAATACAGTAGTACACAATGTACTAGTGGAGCCACAGGAACATGGCTCTAAGAAAAAAATAATTATTGTCCACTATAGAGCAGCACCTACTGTACCAGGGTTCCATAAATCGAACAGCTTTCCATTACTGCTTATTTTTCCAATTAGAATTTCAAAATGCCACATCTCATCCATTTTATGACGCTAACAAAGTCTGAGTCCGTTCTAGAGCTCTATCCACTGAAATATATTTATTGTTACACTGTTCATTCCCCGCACACCATTTCCTTGAATTACATCACCAACACCCAGGGTGGAAAAGATCCTGGAGGCAGGACATTATTAATCTGACCTTCTACCGCAGTACATTAGCCATGCACTCATTGTCTGCCTGGTCTGATCACAAAGACTGTCCTTATTCACAGTTAGCGCTTTAAAGGCTGTGATTTATTTTTTATCATTATTATTCTATCATTTTAAATAGTTGCGACCGTAGGTCGCATTTACTATCAAACCCTGCACAAAGTGTAAGTCAGTCCGTCCGTCAGTCAGTCTGTCTGTCACACCTCACACGTCACACTCTTGCCCTGCTCATATCTCCGCAACCGTTGCCCCGATCCATGCCAAATTTTGCACACACGTTCCTTGCCTGCCAAACTACAACCTCCAAGGACCCCCGGAGCTCCAGGGACCCCCAGGTCCCTGGGGGACCCCCAGATGTAAAAAATGACCAAATGTGCTAAACTGACCAAATGACCACCCCAACGGGGCTGCTCACGGGGAATTCCCGGGGACCACCGACTCCTGGTGCTCCAGAACGGATGCAAAAGTGGTGGCGCCCCCAGTGGAGGACCCCCTACACTGCAGCTCACATAAAATGCCGTAACTCCGGCTAGGAGCGACCGGGACAGCCGGGGCCCGTACCTATTCGTCCGCCTTGGCGGCGTGGAGACCCCACCCCTCATTTCTCACATGGCCCTCTTCTAGCGCCACCATGAGGCCGATTCTTGCAAAACACATTTTTGGCCTAAAATCACGCAAATCGGTACACAGTATGTCTACACTCATCCCATCAACATGAATCTCTCCCATATAGCGCCACCTCCAGGCCGATTTTTAAAAACACATTTTTGGACACTGCTCCTACAGATTTTGCCCTAAAATCACGAAAATCACTACACAGTATGTCTACACTCATGTCATCAACATGGATCAGGAAGATTTTGGCAAAACACATTTTTGCCCTATTTGTGGAGATAAGTGACCTACGGTCGCTTATCTCCCGATTAGGGAGTCTTACTGGTATATTCTGTGTATATGTAGCAGAGTGACTCACTGCCTCAGCCTGATGGCCTAAAAAGTCTAATGTCTCCCCCGGTCCATAGGGATATCCCTTTGGTCTAGTGGTTAAGATATTGGACTTTCACGCGGGGAAACCCAGGTTTGAATCCTGGGTGTTACAATGTGCCGTGACCCGGATCGAGTTTCCCTGTGGGAGGAGGTCAAAAGGAGTGTAGCAGAGTGACTCACTACCTCAGCCTGGTCACCTCTAAGGTCTGATGTCTCTGGTCTAGTGGTTAAGATATTGGACTTCCAAGCAGGAGACCCAGGTTTGAATCCTGGGCGTTACAAATATATATACACAATATATATATTCTTTCTTTACTTTTCTCATTCCTTATCTCATGTACCTTATTCTTTACTAAATATATCTCCTCCATTTCATTTCTTTGAGTACGGTGAAGAAACCATCACTGTTTGTTGATATTATCGGGTTGCATGACTAATTTGCATTACTTAATGATTGATGTTTGGAGGATTCCTTTGATATCCCTGTATTAAACGTAGTAACGCTATGAACTGTGGGTAATTCACCCTTAGGCAAAGTTTGCATCGATGGCTGACGGAAAGGGTGCATGAAGGGCTCTGCCAGAGCCCTCAATGACTTAACGATTTCAAATGGGACAGCCCTCACTGACTTGTCTAAGTCAGTGAGTCCGGGAGGACAATGGGGAGGACAATGGAACTGACAATCTGACGCCTCGCCACTATGACGAAATGCTACACAATGTCTCCTAAGTGGGTGTGATTGCCTCACCTTACTGTTTTACTCAGATGCAATGCAAATGAAGACCACTACAGACCAGAACCTCTAGCACAAGGGTCTTCAACAGGGGGTTCGGGACCCCTAGGGGGTCCTCAGAGTTACTACAGGGGGTCCACCAAATCTATGTGTGATATAGGATCATTCTTTTAAATGAACAACTTGAACCCTCACATCCCTATTCTGAGGAGAATTTCAGCCAAAAATAGCATTTTTGCATATTTTTGGCAAATAGGTTTGGTGTAGAGGTAAAAAAAAAAGAGAATAACAAGTACAGAGTGAAAGGTCAAATTTACTAAGTAAACGATCAACGATTCAAGTGGCTAAATGTCTGAAAACAAGAAAAACACATTAACACGACAATCCAACTTAGACTGATCACAGTGCTGTCAAACAAGTCGATGAAAATCTGCAACACAATTTTATACAATATGTAGTGGGGGGGGTCCCTGCTTTATCCCCATCTCAGCTAAGGGGTCCTTGGCCTGAGAACGTTGAAGACCCATGTACTAGGATTTGACCTACCGGTAGTCTTGTTCGTTCAGTGTTTTGCTTTGTTCCAGGTGAATTGCTGCAATGCTTTTGTCTTACTTTGGCCAACCCCTTTTGACTGAATATAGAGGGTGTGTGGAGTTCACAATTGCAAAAAAAGAGCTCCAATCACAATAAGCACCCTTGACATATAGCAGCCATTGATCACAGTGCATCACTTGATGCATAATGATCAAGACATGGAGCATGAGTGTAGTGGGCTGTTTGGCTGCAGTGCTTGCAGGGCCCATGTGGTGACTGTATGTTTTCAGTCCCAGCGAGGAGACGAGAGGCATAATTGCCAGACATGGATTACTGCATTTAAGCCCACGACAGATGAGAGACAGGTCTGTGTCTCTCTGAAAAAATGAAATAAGTAAATAAAAATAAACTATATAGATAGAAATACAAAATACACACACACACACACACACACACACACACACACACACACACACACACACACACACACACACACACACACGCGCACGCACACACGCGCGCACACACACGCGTGTTTGACAGAGAGAGAGAGAGAGATTAAAGATTAAAAGAATTGTGAAAATATCGGTATGTTATATGGAAGAAAAGAGGACATGTGCAATCGCGAAGATCTTGGACTTGAAAGTTTGCTATAGCTTGTTAGCCAGTACTTCGAATGGCATTTGTGAGATGCATGAGTGCAGTGCTTAAGGACAGAAATGTGTGTGTGTGTGTGTGTGTGTGTGTGTGTGTGTGTGTGTGTGTGTGTGTGTGTGTGTGTGTGTGTGTGTGTGTGTGTGTGTGTGTGTGTGCACACGCATGCGTACAATATGTGCACACGTGTGATATGGAGTGGTAAGGGCACTGCATCAATTACAGTGTCTGCACCAGCAGGATCCTGACGCTGGTGCTTCTTCATCCTCTAGCACACAGTGGGGGGGCTCTCCCTGCTAGCCAGCTTCCTCTAAACCTGCAATCGCTTTGTCTTCATAAAGAGCCAATCGATACACATATACTCATCTCTCTCCTTTGTACACTCAATATCAACTGTGCCAAGAAAACTGTGAAAGAGATTTTCTATTTATTATTGCTGTGTGTGTGTGTGTGTGTGTGTGTGTGTGTGTGTGTGTGTGTGTGTGTGTGTGTGTGTGTGTGTGTGTGTGTGTGCGTGTGTGCAATGCTGTGCATGTGTATGTGTATGTGTGTGTGTATGCGTGTGCGTGTATTGCGCGTGTATGTGAGCAAGGATATTTTGCACCAAAGCCCATTTCACACAAAGAAAAACTGCTGTAATTGTGACATACTGTAGCGGTAAAAGTTTTCTGCATGTCTAGCACACTGTCCAGATATTAGAGGTACACTAAATGCATGTCTAGCACACTGTCCAGATATTAGAGGTACACTAAATGCTCTGCTAGCCTTACAGATTGCACATGCAGATTCTGCAGCCTAAGCTCAACTGCCAAAACAAATGTGCACACTGCTTTGACGCCACAAACAGGCACCTTATGTTACTTGGCACAAGCGTAGATTAGAAAAGCATGTGTTCTGCTGGCTAGGATGGATATTGGACTCAGATAAGCTATTGTTAACATTTTCCACTACAAAAAAACGTGCAAGCTCATCGGTTTTGTGCGATGCATACCTACACACAGGCAGGTACCTTTACACAAGCTATTCAATGTCTTTGATTCTCACTGCTACATATAGGTCCATAAATGAGTACATGTAATTACTGTGGAGCGCAAGCACGAATGAATCCCATACCTCCAATTTCTTCATCTTTCTCTCCATAGTGACCCGGTCCAAAGGTTCAGAACTGTCAATCACCATGGCGAAATTCTTCTGAGCCGAGCTGAGCCAATCGGAAAAGGATGTGCAGAGGTTCTCCGCCTCCTCAATGCTCCTCAGTTCCTCCAGCAGCTGCTTGATGGTCTCCTGAGAGATGATTGGATGAATGTGTGAGAGATAGGAAGACAGTAGGGATGATGTACATTTGGTAATCTCATGTAATTTCTAAAAAGGGCTACACTAACTATTGTCGCTGAAAATAGACTGCGACGACTTGTGAGTCGTGACCTTGCAGATTGTCTATTTATTGCTGAAAGCAAGAGAGATGCTAAGGTTCAGGTGGTTAGAGTTTTACAATTCTCAAAGATGTGCATTTCTCAAGAGCTTGTATGGCCAGAACAACTACATAGATTGACCCAATACATTTCATTTCATTCAAGTTATTATGTCAGTAAATTAGCCAGCTGTCACCAAAATGAAAGGTTTCTTTGACATCATGTAAACATGGCGGTCAAAATGTTTAGCTGCCTTGTCAGTAGGGCAAGATGTTGTTCCATCTTAAATCTAAATGAATATTTTGTCTTGTCTTTGTTTTTAATTCAGGATGTAATTTTTTCCTAATACTAAACTGAATACTCTTCAGATTGTGACTTCAACAGCACATTGTTTCAAAATACACTAGTACAGCCAACAAGCACACTCTTTTTCGTACAGGTATTAAGTTATTTTTTGACAGTTTATAGTGTACCATGGAGTCAGATAGACAGGAAACAGGGAAAGAAAGTATGCAAGTATGTCCCAAACACTCACTGATCTTGCAATAAAGACGCTCTATAAATATATCTGACGCCCATACTCGTGAATACCACCTGTCGGCTAACTTCACAGACTGTGTGATTGGTTGATAATTAGATGTGAGAACCTCCACATTTTGTTCAGTCTCTTCCTGACAAGCAGTTAACCAACTGGTCTAGCATAAATCAAAGCAACATAATCAGTTTGATCAGCAAGGCATATTTGGTAGTTGTACGAAGTATTGACATCAGTTTGTATTTGGAATGTAGTTGACAGAAAATACATATAATATATGATATAATATTAGAATTGTATACATTATATACATTTGTAGCCCACTTTTAAATCCACTCCTGTAGGCCTATGAAGTCCTTATGAAGTTACAGTAGTACTGTCAAATATTATGACAGCAAAAGTCACTTAATCTACAACGTGTTTCATCAGCACAAAGTGCACATTGTATTTTATTATATTTTATTTATTCATACTGTATGTGAACAGCAACAGAACATTCACGTACCGGTAATATACTGTAGAAGCCAACATGAGACAGGGACACAATAAATTACAGGCTCCCCTATACAGCACGGAAGCTCTCTAATATTTGACTATAGATGCTATTTCTTGACTAAAATTTTTGAAGACTTTATTTTTTGTACCGTATTTTTATATTGTTTCCAGACACAGAAAACTCTTTGACTATGAAGACCTGTTATCTCTCTCATGTGGAGACATTTGAGAATTAGCCTGTACACCCCAGTGTTTCAAGTCAGCCAATAGGGACCACAGAGTCAGAGACAGAAAGGGGCACTCTGATCCGCCATCAAAACAGAAAAATAACCTTTCTCCACAGCACTTTCATCCGCCAAATGTCAATACCTTCACTACAGGGTGGAGAGGGGAGCTGCGTTTTTGACGCATTATCCACTTGACTGATTCCCAGTCAGTAGCACTATGAGTGAGGAAGGGGGGGCGAGGGCTTATGTGGGTTTTGACACATCATTCACTCCACCGGCGAATCCCATGGTGAGAAGCTCCAATTAGCTGATAGTGCTGAGTGCACACCTTTCCTGACGAGGAAGAGGTAGCAGCTTTCTACAGTACCTCTCAGCCCATATGGCCCCCACTTTACACAGAATAATTACATGCATCCACGGAACGAGAGGAAAAGAAGACTGAACTTGTGCATGTGTGTGTGTGTGTGTGCGCGCCTGCGCGGGCGCATGTGCAGGCATGCGTGCGTGCATGTTTGTAAGCATATGCATGCATGTTCATTTTAAGATGTGCTCAAAAAGTGTGTGTGTGTAAGAGCGAGGTGTCAAGTACTGTAAGTAAGCAAGCAAGGAAGCAACACACACACACACACACACACACACACACACACACACACACACACACACACACACACACACACACACACACACACACACACACACACACACACACACACACACACACACACACACACACACACACACACACACACACACACACACACACCCACCCACCCTGAGGTGTTACTGAAAGTGTAAAAAATCAATGCTGTGCCAGAGAAGCCTTTCCACTCTTGGTGCTGGGTGTGAGATTGCCTTCTGTAGCGTTTAATTACAGTCGAAGCCCCAGACCAGAGGAGTCCCATTGATTTTCCTTTAGTCGCCCTCCAGAGAAGCTGGTGAATAGAGAGACTACTGTATATTTGGACGTACAGTACAACGCTGACTTGTTCTCACAGGCACTACTCTCAAAGATGCGTCAATGGGGTGTTACAGAAACAAAGCCTGCACTTTCACTGGAACAAATTACATGGCTTTACTGCAAGGGCATGAACACAGCAAAATCTATAGTGTTAATTTAATTCTGAGAGCGTGAAAATGGACCTGATTTTGATGTGTAATGGATGAGACACACATTTTCTCAAATTATTCACCATGGAAGACAAATCATAGCTATCAATCGCATTTAATTTAATAACACTTTCTGCCTTTTCACATATGAGTCCCCCTTTACGCACATGAGCCACCCCTTCATGTGCAAAACTGACTCATGTATAGACATGATCTTTCTTTGGCGATCTGATCAACAGAAAGTGTGGCCCACCTGCGTGTTGAGCAGCAGGGCATGGTAGCGGGTGGTGAGCTGGGTTGCTGTGGCGCTCACACGGCTGCTGATGTGGGACTCTTCCAGAACCATCTGTGCCAGGGAGGAGAGGCCGTCTACCTCTGCCTGGCGTGCCAGCACTGCATCCTGCCATGCCTGTTTGCAAGGACACAGACAGACAAGAGTTTGCATAGTACCAGAAAGTACTGCATTTATAATAAACTGGTTTGAACCAAGGCTGTCACACAGTGCTTTTCTCCCAGACAAAGAAAAGAAAGGCACAAATGCAGGTGAAATACAAAAAATTAAAAGCAAGGAATGAAACTCACAAACGAAAATAAGGAATCGTAGCTTATGTATGGTGCGTGTGCGTGCGTTCGCATGTAAGCAGTTGTGCACTCAAACAAGAGATACTTGAAGCAACGCGACCGCGTTATATTAGTTTATGCAGGACACGGCAGTCGACCGCCCAGCTGTAGTCAGTTGTCAGTCAGCTCTGTTCTCATTCCTCATTCTCATATTTGCTGGTCATTACGTCACATGACTGCCATACTCCAATCAAAGCTCTCAATCAGTAGGGAAGGCTCCTTTAAATACGGCTTCCTTTCTCTACCTATGCTTGGTTTCTGAAGCTTCGGAATCATTCGCTGCTAGCTGCCTCCTCCACCCCAGCCTCCACCTCTCATGATCAGTTTGGCTCAAATACTTGTGATTGTCTGACTAAGTTACATGTCAATGTATTTTTAAGCTCAAATACTGTGATTTTGACTGACAAGGTTACTGTACCTATCAATGTATTGCTATTGTTCTGCTATTGTATCCCTATGCTATGCGTTCCCTGGTTTTGCTTAGCATGCTCAAAAAGCATGCACAAAATTCAGGGAACATCTCAGAACGCAGAGCCCTTTAACGCCAAGATTAACTGTATTCCATTTATACAATAATGGTTAAATCTACTTTGACGTGAGTGTTCCTGACTAAATGGATATAAGAGAAAAAAGACAAGACCAGAGCATCTGATAGTATGAATTACAGACTGAAAGGAAGGAAACAAAGGGCCATTTTCCCATAAGTCACGAGTTAAGTTGGATCGTAAGCAACGGTCAGTGTGTGATTCCCTGACATGAGCAGGAAGCTTGTTCCACAGGGAGTGCTGACAGAGGAGAAATACATCATTGATAAACTGTGTTGCAAGACCAGTGGTAAATAAATACAGTTAGAACTGTAGTAACTTCATAGTCAATATACCGTATACAGCGCAAGCTAAGAGTGACTGAGATCATGGGGCTATGTTTGTCTGCAATGTCTGTTTTACATGATGCACAGCTGCAGAGTATTGGTCATGTGATGTTTTTGAGAGTTGAGATGGAGAGTAATCAATGCTAGGAAGTAGGAACTAAATTACGAAAACACTGATCAGTTTGTCATAGTTAAGTCTGTTTGTTATGGTTCCTTTGTTACCAGTAAAATCCTTGAGACTGTCTCTGTGATTAAAGTCGATACAAATAAACCTAGCATGATTATTTCAGTGCCGTTTTTGATATTGCCTTGATGTGACTGTCAAAGACAAGGTCTGGATCTAAAATAAAACCATTATTTTCAGACAGAGGTCTGATAAGGTTGTCACTGCCTAAAATAGCAGTTCAGTTTTGTCTGGCTCTGCACAGGATATGAAAGCTGCATATTGATCTTCAGATCACCAGATGTTACATAAGATCCTTCTATCAATCACTGTTATGAACAATCAGTGTTGCAAATGAAACTAAAGTAACTCATTCCCTTAGCCGCAAGCAACTCTTAGATTCTATTTCTAATATCTGGAATCTAGAGTTATACCAACCCTTGACAGCCCATACATCCAAACATTATCCTCTTTCTATCTGCAAAGTTTTTGTTTCATAAAAATCCACCGTAGACATGTTATGAGCTACTTTCTGTCAATAAATTCCATGCAGGTGATGATTTTTCTAAGTGTTCGAGTTTAGAAGCGCTTGTTGGAAATCACTCACCGGTACTGCATACCACCGGTTATGAAATGGCACATGCAGAAAGCAGCAGCACTTTGCGTTATTGAAAACATCTCTAGATGCCATATATTAACAATTGAATCTATGAGTTGCTTGCTGCTATCATCCTAATCCTAATTCCAGACATGAACATGATTATATGACATCATGACCTCTTGACACGCCACAGTGTCAACCCAAAACATGTCTATGTTTACATTATTATTATTATTTACAGTAAATGTTCAGAACAAATCTGTTCAGAACATTTGAAGTTATCCTGCTGAGTTCTGACAGATAAATGGAATGGGGCAAAATAACCCTTGTCTGACTCTGTGTACACAATGTTGTATAATGTTAATGTAACACTAATGTAATGTTCCCCTCTAACCTGGAGCTGTTTCAGCTGGGCTTCCTTGGTGGCTCTGTTTGACTTCCGATGACCTCTGATGTGTACTTTCCTTTCCATCTGTTCCAGCCACTGGGCCAGGCTCTGGAACCTCTGGCCCATCTGCCTCAGCCTGGCCAGCGTGGAGTTCTGCTGGCTCTGCGTCTCCTCCAGACGGTCCTGGTAGGCCCCCCACTCCCGCTGTGCCGTGTCCAGCGCACGGTCCTCGATTTGGGGTGCACCCCAGGGGATGACTCGGTCCCTGCTCGTCAACACGGAGGACAGCAGGGCCTGGCCCTTTGAACAGCGGTCCTGCTGGAGCTGTGAAGGGAAAAGGGCAGGGGAGACAGGTGTGATTTAAAAATGTGTAAGAAGGTCAAGTGTACAACTGATAAGATAGGTACAACAGGTGCTCAAAAGATTGAGAACACTTGCTCTTTATGTGAGATTGGCTGACCGAGTGAATGCAGGATGAAACGTTATTATGCTTATTGATTTTCTAGTCACCGGTTAAGGAAATGTATGTACTACATAAAGGAAGATGATGAATTGGAACAGCTGAAACATGCATCATGCAAATTAGAGTACAAATGCATATTACAAAAATAACTTGTATTTTGTGCAATGAGGATATGCAGTGTACTGTATATATTTGTATATATTTGTCATTTTCTTTTTATATGGTAGGATTAGATTTTCCCTAACAATCCAATGAATCCATGGTGACTGACTTATCTGTAGAGATGGGATTTATGGCTCTTTGAAGTGAGCCGGATCTCTGGGATCCGTTCCTTTCAGAGAGCCGTTCAAAAGACTGGCTCATTCTAGTTACTAGTTACTTTGTAGATTTTGATTATAATTACAAATAACTTCAACCCTATATACATGTATTTCGGACATATATAGGTACCTACCTGCCATTTGAAAATAGCAGATCTACAAGCTCAGAATGTGTTGCGTTGAGCTTGTAGATCTGCTATTTTCAAATGATTTTTCTACATTTTACTCATTGAAAAACCTGTGAAACAGGACATTCTGCATAATGACTACGTTCTAATATTGGTACTTGAAGTACATTTTGATATCAATACTTTTTTACTTTTACTCAAGTACATTAACATTCCAAACTTCTACTTGATTGCAGTATTGATATTTTAACTTAAGTAAAGAAATTTAGTATTTTTCCCACCACTGTTCATTAGAAAGGAACGGCTCCCTACTGTGAACCGAATCCCATCGTTCATTTCAAAGTGCCGTTCAAAAGACTCGATTCGTTCGCGAACGTCCCACCCCTACTTATCTGGCACCTTTCAGCCAGCATACATCACCAGGTGCTGATTAGCTCAGTTGTTTCTCTGAACCAATGGCTAGGCAATATTTGAAAAGTGAGTGGGATGAGCATGATGAGTCAGTAGCGATTACTGGTTCTGGAACTGTGCAATAAACAGTACATGAGAGTTCTATTACATTATATTAACAGATGTGGGACGGTGTCATCACCTGTAGCTGACGCAGTGTGTTCTCGAGCGTGTCCACGTGCCCCTCTGGGTGGGACAAGGAGGCCAGGGTGGCTTGCTCCTGCTCCAGCCAGTCCTCAAACACATGCAGGCCCCGCTGGTACTCCTGGTGGACCAGCACCAGCTCCTTGGCCTTGCTGACTGCAGCCTGGGAGACACACGCAGTACATTAACCAGTATAACACTTTGCTGTCAGGGGGATCAGATGACACTTTGAATCGTGTCCATTCAAGAACATTTACAGTACGTTCCCTCTCCATCTGAGGTTATTTGGGACTACCAGGCATTTGAGAATGGTTGTTATTTGTATATAAAGGATATTTTTCAAATGATGCAATGTCTGAAGTATGCGGACAGAGGATAGGTTTATTGCTAGAGAGTCAGTATTATATATATATTTCTTAAACGTCTGCATTATTTATAAACGCAAGGAAACAAATTCATGATTAAGAATACTAATGAGAATAATCTAAAATCATATAGCCTACAGGTCCTTCCTAAAATTAAACAAAACCAAAATTCCAGATCAAAGTTTCATTAAACATTTTCAGAACAGAGAATCATTCTTCAAAGACGTCATATCCAAATACAATGAATCAAAAACAGGACTTAAAAACCAGTGGTTCTGTTGTGAACAGATACCTTGGCCTTGTCTTTGAGGTCGCTGTATCTGAGCTGCAGCTGCTGCACCTCCTGCTGGGTGGTGTAGTGTTCAGCCATGTTGGAACCCTTGGTGGCGATGGTTTCCAAAGGACTGCTGTGACTCAGCACTTCCTCGTAGAGGAGCTACAGTGAAGCACAAGCACACAAACACAGATCAACACCCAGCCACACTCACGCAGGTGTAATAGGTTCATTGAAGAGCAACCAGGGTGTGATTGTTGTGAACTGAATGAGTGCATTGTTAGGCTGGAAACCAGACAAATCTGCCAACAAATCCACAACAAAGTGGTACAACGGTTCGCATTAACCTAAGTCAGTGGTTCCTTAACCACTTAAACATTAGTTAACTGGACTCCCAAAGGCTCTAGTCTATACCAATGTTTCCCAGACCTTTTCAGCTGGGACCCAAAAGATACATTTTGTATCTCCCCGGGAACCACGTAAGCACTATGTAAAAGTACAAAATAGCAGATCTACTAGCTCAAACATGTAGACCAGCTATTTTCACTTCACAGAAGGTATATTTACTCCTGACCCATAACAATTGGTCCGCGACACAAAAATGGGTCCCGACCCATTGTTTCAGAAACCACACACTGTACTAGGCCCCCTCCTGTTTTCACTCTACACTAAATACCGTTGCTGAAATGAGCAGGTTTCCATCTGGTTTTCCGCAACACCCTGTCTAATGAGTCTGTTGGATGTCAAATTGCAAGGACACCATGTGAATACAATTAAGATTCTGGGTAGGTCACCAGGACCAGGTTTTTGGAGGTTTGGGGCCTTGGGTCTTATGTTACTGTACATGAATAACTTCCCACTCACTCTGTTTCTAATGAGCCATATGTGGTGTGGTGCTGTACCTTGGTCTTTCCCAGGTTGGCTGTCTTGTCTCTCATCTCAGAGTACTGTCTATCTGAGCTGCCCAGTGTCTCCTCCACGCGGTCCATCCACAGGACAAACTGACCCACGTCTTCCTGGTAGCTGGTCCACTGCGACAGAGAGCCCTCCAGCTGGCTGTTAGAATGAACACAGCACAAATAAACATACAATATAGACTTATCGCTGTTGTTTTTGTCGGGTGGAAGCCTTGTATGTCCAAAACCTTCCTTTTTTGTTATTACTTTGAGAGACGATATACCGGTAGTAATAAAAATAAATAATAGTGAAAATAGCTGATCTATAAGCACACAACGCCTCGCACCGCAAGGTCTTGTAGATCTGCTATTTTCACTAATTTTGTGCGACACTCTTGTATGATGAAGTAGGGCTTTAATTTACAAAAAAAAAACTTGGAGATACGAGATTTCTGCCTGACAGTGATGTTATGCAGGCTTTCTTGCTCGCGCACGCACGCAGACACACACACAACACACAAATGTATGCGCATGCATGCCGATGCGAAACAAACCCACCAGAAGCACATCCTCTAAATTGTATTGACAATTCTGGCAACCTTTTTAACTGACTTGGAATCCATCATGGAAAACCTGTCTAATTCATCAGTTGATTGACTGAGGGATTGATCGACTGACTGATTGATTGGCGGTCATGACCTTTTACACTGAATGGAGGCGGAGAGGAGCGAGTCCCACGAGTCCTTGAGGTCTTGGATCTGCTTGCGGACCACCGGGACGCCCTCCGCGGAGGTGTTCCTCTGGACTGCTTCGCCTCGCGTCAGCAGCATTTTTAACTGGATCTCCCTCTCCTGCCGGGCTGCCAGCAGAGCCTGCAGACAAAGGGAAGAGTACAGTAGGAGGAATACACAGTACAGAGTGTTAATGTAACTCTGAGATAGTAAAATCCAACCTAAAGGACCCATAAATGTTTTTAAATCCTTATTTGGGCATGGAACGCTTGTCTGCAGTCTGTGAATGATCCCTGCAGCACCGAAGTAGAGTGCCGCCAGAAGTCATGTGATGATTCTGAACGAAAATAAAGACAATCTAATTTTCTCTGCTTTGTGCTGTTTTTGGGGCGAAAACAAGCCAGTCAAGCCGGGCCATATCTCTGCACTGGACTATCACGGCTGGCTGATTTCTTTTTATAACACACTGAAACGATGCTATGTCTGTACAATTGGGCTTCAGCTTGAAGAACAAACACAATATTGTAGAGATGTTGAACATTATCGCACCGCTCTTGAAACGTACAGTACTTTAAAATACACCAGTCCATTCTTATTCTCTACACCAGGGGTCTTCAACCTTTTCGTGCCAAGGACCCCTTAGTCGAGAGAGAGATGAAGCAGGGACCCCCACAACCTATAGACACCTTATAGTTTCATCGTTTGACGGCATAATCATTAGTGAATTTTAGATTCATGTCAATTTGTGTTATATTTATCCACTTGAACCGTCAACACTAAATAAACTTGGCCTTTCACTCTGTACTTAGTCTTCTCTTTTTCCCCTCTACACCAAACCTCTTTGCGGAAAATAGACGATCTACAAGCTCGCAATGCCTCACAGCACGAGGCCTTGTAGATCTGCTATTTTTGGCTAAAGTTCTCAGAATATGGACCCTAGGGTTCAAGTTGTTAATATAAAAAGGATTGGAAGATTTGGAGGACCCCCTGTAGTAACTCTGAGGACCCCCTAGGGGTCCCGGACCCCCTGTTGAAGACCCCTGCTCTACACCCTTGATGGATGCCTTCTCATTGTTCCCTACCCACCTCCAGCTGTATCATCCGGTCTTCCAAGACACTCTTGTCAGCGGTGGGTGAGAGGCAGGTGTTGAGGACTCTCTGGGCCTCACACACCCAGTCCTGGAGCTCCTTGAGTCCGTGAGAGAAGAGGCGATGCTCCCCGACAATCCGCTCAATTCTGGAGGCCTTGTCCTTGAGAGAGCAGAGCACATAAATACAGCCTCTTAAGGTGGTTGCACACTGCTGGGTCTGGAGAGAGAGAGCAAGGGACCCAGTGGCGACACTTGCGAAAATCGAAAAAAAACAACTTTGGTCCGAAAACAAATACAAAACGGGTGGCAGTGTGCAAACGTGATTGACATAACGCGAGTTCGATTTCTTTATTTACATGCTCTGAAATTCGCTCGGATATTCGCCCGAAAAAGAAACGCAGGAGTGTGCAAAGACCTTACCTCTATGTTCCTTCAACAGCTCTCCTGCTGGAGAAACAGCTTCACACAAGAGCTGGGGAAGTTCCGAGTGCATATTAACCAGGATAATTTCATTTTCACGTCTGAAATATACATCCAACATGCCCACAGCGTGTTTTAATTTTAATTCTCTTGGGAGATCCCGAGTCTCCCACCTTAACGTGGAAAACATTGTACAGTATGTATTTTTACATTTTCTTCTCAGCAATGATGACTCATGACAGCGTTAACATCAGAACACACTGTAGATTAAGGTCTAGCTAAAGGCGACAACTCCAAATATTTCTATTCCTGTTTGTACCATTTCCTGTCTCTGTCTCTGTGTCTGGCAGGGAAAGCGGACCTAAAAATAGCACTCGGTGAGGTGGCTGACAACATGAAATAAATCCCATTCATCATTGTTGGTATAATCTCATTGTTCTCTGGTGAGGGACACGGTGCTTGCTTGCACGGTCAGTGTAATGTGCTCTGTAGCGTCTCACCAAATTAATCAAAACGAGTGCAATGATCAACCTGGGGGGGGGGGGGGGGGGGGCTGGAAAGGTCACTCTCAATTCCTACCGGTAGGTAACATTAGTGACATGTTTAATCTCTGGCATTTCAGACTACTTCAGTAGATAGCAATAATCACCACCGGTCCTTGGCCTTTTCCCCAGGCTAACGAGGCAGCGAACCCACGGCTCATGACAAATCATCACGCTCGGGCGCACTGGTCCCGTATACTGAGACGTTCCCTAACAATCGTACCCACTGCTAGACTATTGAGGACGTGGTACATGTGTTGCTATGAATTACAGAAATCGGAAAATGATATACTATGTAGTATGTACTGTCGGTATGTATTGTACAGTATATATGCATGACACAGCGAAACACACAGTGAAAGCCAATGTAGAGGATACAGGCCCAATAGGAGGCTGCCATCTCTTACATTAGTAAGGTAACGGTAATGCAGTGGTTCCCAAACTTCTTAGCTCAAGATCCAAAAGAGAAATTAGACGTTTGCCCGGGACCCAAACTAGTGAAAATAGCTGATCTAAAAGCTCACAATGTGTCGCTATGTGCCGCGTTGTGAGCTATTTTCAACTACTTCTTATACATTTGTTTCTTGAATTTATGGCATTTCAAGAAATCTTTGAAAAAAAACAAAAAAAAAAACATTTAATTCGTTTTTTAATTTATGAAAAAAATGCTTTTTTGGGAATATCTTTTTTTTAAATAATAATAAAAAAAATGAAGGAAACAAAGGAAACCAAACATGAGGATACCCATACAAATGTGTTGTGTCCACTGTTTGGGAACCAGTGCTGTAATGCATCAAAGCGAGGCAGGGGGGGGTTAAAAGATGCGCAACAGAGGGGTAATAGATGGGGTGCCATGGGGAGTAGCCTACAAGAGCTGGGTAAGAATATTACCTTGGTCAAGTTGCTGAGGGCTAGGTACTGCGCTGACAGCTGGGACACGCGGTGAACAAAGCCCTTGCCGGCCGCCTGTCCCTCCCAGAGGCGGTGAGCCCTCTCCCGCAGCCGGCCCAGCTCTGCCTCGCGGCTGGCCATCTCCTCCAGAACACACTGGGCCCAGCGTGAAGGTGAAGTAGGAGGAAGAGAGAGGAGAGAAGCAGGAAAAGAACGGGATGCGAGGTGGGAGAGTTGGGGATGAAAGGGTGGATGGGGGTTTGGAGATAAAGTCGATAGTGGATGAAAAGAAATAAGAGTGGAGGATTGGGTGCGTAAGGAGGATCATGAGGAGAGGATGAAAGGACAGTGAATGAGGCAGTTTGCATGGCGGGCCGGTTAATGAGAGATACGGTGGTTGTAGAGACAAGGGAGAGCAGGTAGGGGATGACATGTCACAAGGAGAGACAGAACAAGAAGAGCACAATGAAATACGAGAATAAACACAGGGAGGAAGAGAACATCTTAAAAACACAGCATCAGCGATATTTCTCTCTATCATTTTCTTTTTACAGGACTACAGTTACAGTACAGTAGGCAGTTGACAGCACAGGGCAGGTAGAGAACAACATAACGCAAAGGAGGGTTTGAGGCGGTGAATGAATGTAGAGAGGTGAAGAGGGTTTTGGTAGAACAGGTTCAAGCAGCTGAAGCCTGTATTGTACAGGGTTGGTGCGATACACTATAGGTGCTTTGGAGAGGAAATGTAATTGCTTGCGGGGCCAGACAAAAGGCAATGACGAAGAGCAGGAAACAAAGTAAATACAAAAATAGCAACAGCGATAAGAGCAGTGCTTTTGAGATGGGCCTGATAGATTCTTTCTCCCCTTTTGTCAGTTTTATCTTTTTTTTTATGCTGCCTGCTTTTGCCTCCATCTTCTATCTGTGCCAGACATGGTGGAGACTGTTATCACATCCTGAAAGGAGGCTCTTTAGCGGTGCTGCTTCAGCTCTGACAGAAGCAGAATTAATTAGATTTCTGGACTTTTCCATGTGACTATTGTGTCGAGACGCACGCAGGCGCAGCTGTATTTTGATCCAGTGGTGCTCAACAAATGTAATTAGGTCCTTCCCTTCCTCTGTTGCAAACTGATTTTAGATTGTACTCGAGGGATTTGTATCTATCTTATGATGAGCTACAACTGCTTTGTCTCTTTGTACTGTGGGTGATTTCGCGCAACCATCAATAGAAAACATTTCTATGCTAGACATTTACTATTGTAATATTGTCAGGGAAAGGCAGCGCCACGGTGTGACATGTTGTGAGCTCTTGCAGATCACATATTTTCAGTGTGCACGGCATTCACACAACTGAGGAACAGCCAACACTTTCCATCACCGCTCGTCTGTTAACACACATAGCAGCTGGATTTTTATTTTGTTTACTGGACGCAAGAGATAAGACCAGCTCCAAGCTACACCCAAATACAATAGGGTGACCGGACAAGTCGGTTTGGCCGGGATTGGCGAGAACACATCAGGGATCTCCATATATGGGCATAATTCTGTTAGAGTGGTTCCCATGACATCACAACATACAATCCCTTTTATGCCCATACATGGAGATCGCTATCTGAAACAGCCACACAGATATGGGCCATGTCTTGGCCATCTGGCCACTGATGTATATCGATGACATCAGGGATCTTCATAATATGGGCATAAAAGGGATTCTGGGGAATAACCATATATGGACCTTTACATAGGCGATGTCACCTGTGATATCACCTGTGATGTCACAGTGATGTGTCAGGGGAGCGTTATTTGGAATTGAAACAAACGGCTCCGCCCAGAACTCATGTGCAATTCCAAATAACGCAGGCGAACCACAGTGTCAGGTGTGACCTTCAGAGATACACAGATACGTGGACAAGATGTGCCGGTTTTCATACGGTCAAAATCAGTTCATTAAAAGAGAGAGAATCATTAATAAGTGTTCAGGAAGTGGAACAGCTTAGAGGTCACTGTACCTTAAGTTTGCTGAGCTCTTGTTTCTTGGCGGGAAGGTCATGTAGCCGAGCGCTGCTCTCCTGAACTTTGACCTCTGTGCTGTTCAACCAGTCCTGGAGTGGCTCAGCACTGGCCTCAAAGTCTGTCATCTGAGACTCCAAGTTCTGGAAAGCAAAATGTTTTAAATAGGTAACATGTACATACATCACATTGTGTACAGATACTATAATCATAAAGTAATAACAGAAAAGAAAGGGTTCTTCGTGCTTAAATGTTTCAAATCAATGTATTACTCATTGTCTAGGCACAGATAAGCGCCTGTATGGATGTACTGATGCAACATCCTTATTTTTTTTACATAGAGGCCCACCGAAGACACAAACAAGGACATAAAGACATATAGTGAAACGAGCACACCAGTGCTTGCTTGTATACATGGAAGGGCACGTGTGCGCACGCACGCACGCACGCACGCACGCACGCACGCACGCACGCACGCACGCACGCACGCACGCACGCACGCACGCACGCACGCACATCTCACCTTGAGCGCATTCTCTCTCATCTGCAGGTTGGTCATTAGGCTCTTCCAGTCTTCTCGTGCGTTGGCCACCTTGGCCTTGAGACCCTCCACTCTGTCTTTGGCCACCACAGCCATCAGCAGCTCTCCGCTGGCCCCTACCGTGCTCAGCCTGGCCTGTCCATGCTCCCTGTCACCCAGGAACTCCTGTAGTGGGACATGCAGTGCAAGTGAGTAATGGGGCAGAGCCGCAGAGGATATGAATGTATTAGCACAGAGATTGTCAACTTTTTTCATGGGATGCTTAATGAGCACCGCTCACTTGTCACTAGGTGTGATCATCTCTGGGACGATAATCTAAAATGTAAAATTAGACTACTTATCCACATGAACCCTAGCGTCCTGGGCATGTCATATGAGACCAAGATTTGGCAAAAATAGGCAAACATTCAGCACAAAAGTGAAAATAGACGATCTACGACCTCAGAACACGTTGTGCAGCTACAGTATTTGACGTACAGTACAACAAAATATATCAGGCTTAAGTGGCTAAATTAATTCGGTCGCAGGGTGAAAAAAACACGCAGCCTTGCCAATTTGATCATGTGCTGCCCCAAATCTCACTGTACACTGTCAAACAATGTAATTAGGCAGAGTCACGGCTAATTCCATCTGTACATGCATGAGGGATGCGGAGGGTCTGACCCAGGGAAAGCAATCACAGATGAGAAAACTCACTGAGCCTGAAATACGTGGCCTTGACATCGCCCCCCTCCCCTGTCACTGCCCCCCCCCCACCCCACACACACACACACACACCAAAAAGTCCCTCCCTCAGAACAGAGCCGATGACAGTAGCACAGCGGGGCCCACTCCACCATCTGTGCAGTCAACACATCACTTTTACACACTTGAGCTCGGGTCTCCCTCTTTCTCTCACACACACACACGCGCGCGTGCGCGCACACACACACACGCACACGCACACAATCACATGCGCGCGCGCGCGCAAGCGCTGCCATCTTGCTGGTCTGAGTCTGTCTCTTTCATTCTTTCTTTCTTCCTGAGTCTACTTTTTTCTATCTCTCTCTCGTTCCTCGTGGCCTCTGCAGTGCTTCCCTTCATTCTTTCATTATTTGCGCCACACACCATCTACTTTCCTCCCCGCTGCCATTGTAACGGTATAACACCAATTAAGCGTGACACAATGCATGTCTACCCCCCGTGCCGCTGCCCTCCTGGAGGTCAGCCATGTGGAAACATTGTTCCACATTCCCCACCAAGTCAATAATAAATAAAACATGACCGCTTCCATATTCCTCTCTCTCTCTCTCTCCGCTCCACCGTCGTCTCCTCTACAACAGATGCTTTCATCCACAAAGCTAGACCAGAAAACTCTTGGAGAAGAAAGCAGCACACAAAGAAAGTCCAGCAAAGTGTTTCCTTTTCTGGATCTGAGACACAAACAAAAAACATGCCTAAAATAAATATGATGCAGCGTCGTTATTCAGATTTTCTGGTTAATTCATGGGTCTTTTTGCAAATTCTGAACTTGATCACAAGCTCTGAATTAATGGCAAAATCTTACTCAATGGACAATACACTTGATTGCATCTAATAAGCCCCTTCACGTGAGTGCAGGCCAGGGGCTCCGCCTGAAACCTGTGCGATGGCTATCTGTGGTGGTTTGTTATATTGAACCTGTGGACAGGTTGTCAGAGGTAATTAGCCGTCTGGTGTGGGAACGCGGGGATGTCTAGCTTAACGGACATGTCCCTGACTCCTAGAAGGGGCCCTATGGGGTCCTCTAAAGAGACTGTCACACTGCTATGCCTGCCATAACACACAAAGAGGGGAGGAGAGAGAGACAGAAGGAGATACACAGAGAGAGAGAGAAGAGAAGGGAAAACACAGGATGAAGAAGCATTTGTATATATATATATATATATTAGGGATGTACCGATATATCGGCCACACATCGGTATCGGCCGTTTGCTGTTATCGGTCAATATGGATATCGGCACATAAAGCTGACATTAACCGATGGCAGTAGCCGATATTTATCTGTTGTTAATAAGCATAGATTTTGCGCTGGCTATGTTGGTGTGTTGGTTATTTGCAGCCTACCAAGAGAGTAGATTCTGAACAGTTAGTTCTTATAATAATCTTGTATTTGTTTCCCTGGCCCTAAAGGAGAACAGGAGATAACACCAAAAACGAAATAACAAACATCGGTATCATTATCGGCTATCGGCTATCGGCTATTGTTATTTTTAACATCGGTATCGGTATCGGACAAGAATTTCCATATCGGTGCATCTCTAATGTATATATATATATATATATATATATATATATACACACAGTATATATATATGTCACGGTTTGTTAGAGAAACAGGACGGTCGAGAAACGGAGCACTCGTGGTGCCGCACGGGGCGGAGCAAGCGGTCGCCACAACAACGTCCTCCAGGCGGAGCTGCTCGATTGTCCACGACATTGCAAGCGGCGCGAAGGCCAGCGGACCTTGGTCCTGCTCTTCGCCCCCGAGCTCCGCAGGCGCGAGTGGCCGCGAAGAGCGGGCCAGGGCCGCGCGGCCGGCGGAGCGCCGCGCGAGTTACGAAGCCGTGGTGAATGCAATCGTTATATTTATGCCCAGGCCGTAAGGCCTGGGCAAGCCCACGATAAACGCCCTGTCCAAGTGACTACAATGGAGCTAATGGCTAAGCTAGGCTAGGCTAGGCTAGGCTAGTAAATAAAGAAAGAGAGTCGCAAACGAGTGACGTCAGCGCCTTCACTATTGAATGGCTGTGTCGCCATCTGGTGGTGATTAGTGTGTGGTGAACGACAAAACAAGCGCTCTTACTCTTACCGTCCTGAGTTACTCAAACATACTGTAACATATATATATATACAGTATATATTACATATACAGTATACAGTATAATATATATACAGGATACAGTATATTATATATGCAGTATACATACAGTGTATATATACATATACTGTACACATAGAGAGAGATACAGGGAGAGAGCCAGCCAGACAGACAGAGAGAGATCAGAAAGACAATGCTGAAGGGAGACCCTGCTGTAGGGATTTCATTTTCCTCAGCGGAGGTGTGCCTGCGCGGCTCCAGCTCATCTCGGCTGCAGCAGGACCAGCCACTCCAACGAGCCCACCAGAGGATACTCCACAGTGGGCATGTCAACCCGGGACGCCCCCTCTTGAGCTATCTCCCTCTGAAACCAATTGGTCCTTCAACCTCAACATCATTTCCCATTTTGGCAATGTCTCTCCCGTGCTTTTGCCCATAAATTACCATTGTAACGAACGCACAAGCTACAAAAGGTGCATTCGGATCTGCGGTTACGTTGAAAAGGGATAACACCTTTTGCCCTTGAGCTGTGAAAAGGGATAACACCTTTTGCCCTTGAGCTGTGTTACAATTTACAATTCAGGCATTTAGCACACACTTATCTAGAGTGACTTGTGCCAAGTGACAAGTGCAAGATCAGAGTAAATGGCATGAACTCAAGTGCTTCTACTGTAAGTGCTCCCAAGAGTATTATGAGATTGCAAAAGAATGGAAGGAAATATCTCTCTCACCTGGATCCTCTGCAGAGCAGTGGAGGCCTCTGCGACGCTCTGCGGTACGTCAAAGCACTTGGCGGTGCTGATCTTGGCGTTGACCAGCCACTGCTGGAAGTCCCTCAGAGCGGCACGGAACCTCTGCTCCAACAGACGCTCTTTGTTCTGACATTCCCTGGATGCCCGTAGACTCAGACTGGAGGAGGACAGGAGAGTCACCTGAGTCACTTGAGCTCATCGTTTAAGCTTGCACAGCTTTCCTTGCCATTTCTTGGATCAGATTTGTGTGACCTATTGACGCGTTGCCAGTTTCCTACTCAGTCTCCTGTCTTTGTACACAAGTTACTATGTGCCCAGTTTGTAAACAAAGCTAAACAAATCACAAAGTGGCATAAACACAAAGTGGCATAGTCATAGTCTTACTATACGAAAGATTGTGATGGTATCATCAATGTTGACTGCTGAATAGGCTGCTGTGTGGGCATTTTTACTAGTGTGGTGAGACTGACACAGTCTACATACAGCAGTATGTCGTTTTGGCCAAACGGAAATAGTGATATTTATAAATACTGCACCTAACAGCTAAAGAGGTTCAAAAGAGCAATGTTGGAGACTGAACAAATATAATAGTAGTATTTACATTCATAGATTATCAACTTCAATGTTAAAATAGTAAACACATTGTGCTTTCTTTTAGAGACTTCAGCTCAGGATTAACCATTGTTGGAACTACATTCCACGGGAAGGTGGAGCGAATTTTTTAACACAGACAGCTGTACAACAGTGGTGATTGAGCTAAACTCATAGAATGAACATAGAATAGATGACTACGCAGGCCTAGGTTACACAAATCTGGATCTTTTTCTAAACTCAGATTTTCGTACATTCGCATAGAAAAATATCTAGGTCCACATGACAAAAATATCTAGGTCTAAAAAAATCCATGCATACACAGATCCACTAAGAATCTGATATTTTTGTAAATCTTCACTTGTTTATCCGGTTTCAAAAAGATCTGGTTTAGCGGCCGAAATCTCCAGCTTCGTGTGGCTGCAAGCCCCAATCGCACAAAGAAAGGTCCAGATACAGAAAGATTCAGATTTGTGTAGCCTAGGCCTTAAATGAACCGCCTGAGATGCCCTGTGGATAAGAGGGCGTATGTGAGTTGAGCTGGCAGCGAATGAACGTGAAGTGACAGACAGCATTCGTGGGAGTATGAATGAATTATTATATTGTTAGCAAATGAATGGGGGGGTCCAGGGTAGTTAGCAATGTACAAAATCCTGGCTTCTGTGTCTAAAAGAACTAATGTTTCACTCAATGACAGTATGACAGAGGTGAAGGAGATCTGTAGGGCTTTGGAGATGAGGAGAGATAAATGGGGCAGGTGGAGAAAATGGGTAAGGCGGGTGAAGTGGAAGGAATGAGAGTTGCGCTGCAGAGGGAGACTGGGGGATGGGGGTTACAGTGTAGATGGGGGTTGAGGGAGAACATATGTGGGGTGGGCGAGAGTTCACAGGGGTGAAAGGTTGGAGGCAATGCGCTTTGACAGGTTGATGCCCAGAGGAGAGGAGAGGGTATGATGGAGGAAACATGGAGGTATACCCAGGACAAGACCAGGTGAAATGGCCATTTCAAAGGTTGAACATTTGTGACATTCTTTGAACATTCTTGATCACTGAGGGAATTGTTGCTACTGTACGTCATTAATCATTCTTCAGACTATTTTAGCTCTATTTTCGTTGCAGGATTGTGCTGTGTGTAAATTGTGGAAATAGCAGATCTACAAGCTCACAACGGGTTGCATTATGACATTTGGTTAGCTCAGCTATTTTTGTTATTTTGGAAAACTGTGGAACATCAGGACAAAATTCTAACATATAATGGATGGTTAAGCAACACAATCTTTTTTCTTTTTTTACAAAGAGGGGAATATCATATGAATCATTATTAAATAATGATGATGAGATTTCTCATTAGCCTCCTTATATTGCTACTGTAGATGCAAATAATTGAAAGTGCAATACAGCAATTATTAATGGTCTCCAAGCTATGTACTGTAGAGGTCACATGTCAAGGTCAAAAGTCAAATCCACACCTGGTATTAGTCATACAACGTTATTCTAGCACTACTGTAGCACACAAAACTATAGAAAATATGTTCAAAACATTAGTTGTAAACAGAATATAGACTACACAATTTGTGTATCTAAAAACTAATACTTGGGATTCATATTAGTGAATAGTGATGGGTTGAGTGTTTGTTTGTTGGAGCAGGAAAGGGGATGAAAAGGAAACAAGGTGAGCAGCTGTTTCAGCAAGAGGTGCTGTCCAAAGGGGAGCATGAGAAACTGACAACAAGGCAAAAACACACACGCACGCACGCACGCACGCACACACAGATCCACAAAGACACCCTTGAGTATTAATGATGTGAGGGGGGCATGAAAGGCTAACACAGTGGGGATGGAGATGGGCGTGCGGGAAGCAGTTTTTCTGCTGTGACAAACAAAAATGGGCATGAGCTAAAGAGGAGAGGATAGAGGGAATCCTGCCCTTTAGCCTCTATCTCTCTCCTCTACCTCGTTTTCTTTTTGTATCCACCACCTTGGTCTCTCTCTCTCTCTCTCTTTGTGTGTGTCTCTCTCTCTCCCTCTCTCTGCTCCCCCCTCCCTCCTTCCACAGTGTCTAATGCAGGACAGGTGCAAAGAGTCCTCAAGCCAAGTCTAAAAAATGTCTATAAAACCAGTAGTCTGGGAGGGGGTCTGCCTTCTTCAACCAAAGCCAACCAATTACTAGTCAGTGCGTCACTAACGATTTGACTCTGCTCAATTTTTCTGCCAATGAACTTTAGTCACAGGGCTTATTCGCAGCCCGCGCCAATTTCATTCTGTTCTGTTTTGGACGAAACACAAAACATTTAGTTCCATATTCTTGTATGAATGCAATGCAAGTAATTCATGCTTGAGCACATACAGTACAATCTTGCATGCATGTAAACATTAATGTCTTCTTTTTGGAAGAGAAAAGTAACAAACATCACACAATGATGCTAAATGCACAAAGGGGCTTGTGCAAACTCAAGTTCACAACTTATCCACTGGCAAATTGTCTTTTGCCTCTCCTTCCTCTACAGCAGTGGTTCTCAACCTTTTCAGGCCGCGACCCCCAAAATAATCATATTTGAACTGGGGACCCCCCCACCCTGAAGAGCACTAAGAGTTGAGGCATTACATTTTGTATAACATGGTTCTATTGTGAAAATAGCCGATCTACATATTTTCACAATTTCTGCCTCTAATATTTGACAATGTGGCCAATATTTAATTTGTCATTTTAGAGGTATTAAAGAATCCTTAAATTGTCACTTTAGAAATGTGCAGATAACCTCTATACATTTAAACTTTATGTTGGTTTGTTTACTTTGAGAGAAAAAACAATGTTGCACATTAAGCTAATCATCTGGGGACCCCCCAAAATAATTTGGGGACCCCCCTGGGGGGTTGAGAACCACTGCAGCACACTCAGCCTGGCATCAAATAAAACCGCGGGAACGACAACCAAGCTCAAACGAAGACAGCACACAGGCGGAGGAGAGGAAAGCAGCATGAATGTCGCTTAGCAACTGGTGGCTGTATGTCGCTCTCCATCCCGTCTCCCTGCCACCTTTCACCCTCTACTAGGTTGCAAACATGCTCACTTTCACAACTCTTTCCAGAGGCAATGAGTGGTGCCATGCATGCGCGCACGCACTCCAGACATATTGTAAACGTAGAAATTCCCGCCTACACTCCGCCCCCACGGGTCTATTATGCATACCAAGTCTGTTCAGCGGTGGCTGCTGTACCCTTTCAAGTGCCGTTGTGGGTTCTTGATCTATTGTGTAATTTACAGGTCAAATGAGTACAGTATGTCTGTTCGCTGTGCACCCCGAGGGACTGATGCTTATCTGTTTTGTTCCATCGACCGCACACAGTAAAATCCTCAGCGTTAATTTGACTCCGATAGTGTACAAATGGAACCAAATTGACCCGTAATAAATGGTCCATTTTGTACCACTTGTAGGTTACACTCTTGGAGTAAAATGAACACTGAGGATTCTACGGTGTACATACCCACACCTACGCCCGCCCACACACAGAGACACAGTCAAACAGTTACATGTTGCATGCCTTGTACCTGTTGTGCTGCTTGATAAGAGCGGTGACCCTGTCAGACTGGGCGCCCAGATCTCTGGAGTAGCGCACCAGGTCATTCAGCTGCCCCTTTAACTTCTCCGCCATCGGTTCAGCACCCTGCAACCCCTCCAGAATATCCTGAGCAAAAGAGGAAAAAACACACAACCAGGTCAGCGTGAGTGTATTTGGGTGTGTGTGTGTGTGTGTGTGTGTAGGGAGTGTGAGAGAGAGAGAGAGAGAGAGAGAGAGAGAGAGAGAGACAGCCCACCCCTGGATCTTCATGACACCCTTCAGTAACGACACACACATTCCTATTCACACTCCGGCTCGGTCCTTTTCACTCCTCTCGCGCATGCACGCGCGCGGACACATACACACACACACACACACACACATACTCACAGAGCACCGTACTGCTGGTACAATAGCATTGCTGTTCTTCGGGGAGCGTGGCAGGAAAGAGCCTCGGATAACGGTCCGCTGTTTCTCTCCAACATGCCTCACATTCTGCACTCAAACACTCATGAAATCCCCTCCCATAAAATATGTACAGGCTCCCTCTCTCTCTCTCTCTGTGTATGTGTGTGTCTCTCTCTCTCTTTCTGACGTACTTACAATAAACAGTCCCCTCCTCCCCCTGCCCCCTCTCTCTCTCTCTCTCTCTCTCTCTCTCTGAATCTCTAATTCTCTCTCACCGAGTAGTGCACTCCACTAGTTGTTCCTCATGTCCTCTTCTCCTCCTCTCCCTCTCTCTCTCTCCTGTTTGTCAGTCCCTCCCCTCTCCTCTCTCCTCTCCTCCCCTTCTTGCCTGCTCTCTCTCTCTCTCTGTCTCTCTCGTTCTCTCTCTCCCCCTCACTTTCCCTGTGATTCTGAACTCGCTACTCTCTCTCCTCCCCTAAACCCTCCCTCGCTCTCTTCGTATCCCTCACTTTCTGTTTCCCTACATGTCTTCCTCGCGTTCTCTCTCCCTCTTACGCTCTCTCTCTCTCTTTCTCTCACGCTCTCCCTCTCATGCTCTCTCTTTCTATCTCTCCCTCTCCCTTTGCCTCCCTCTCTCTCCCAATGGAATTCAGCTGTCAGCCCTTGCAGACGCGCAACGCACATCGCACATGCACGCGCACGCAGGCACGCACGGACGGACGGACGGACGGACGGACGGACGGACGGACGGACGCAGAGACACACACACACACACACACACACACACACACACACACACACACGCACGCGCACACACACACACACACACACACACACACACACACACTCACACTCACACTCACACAAGCACGTAATACAAACAAGGCTGGACACAGGAAACTGGAGGAGGGGGAGAAAGTAAAGGGGGGTGGAAAGGACTCCTCCTCTGTTCCTTGACAGAACTCCTAATTAAGGAAAACGGGAGAGAGAGAAAGGGGGAGGACAGAGACAGAGAGAGAGAGAGAGTCAGAGGGGGAGAAAGAGACAGAGACAGAGAAAGAAAGACAGACAGATGCAGGCCAGATCATCTTTTAAAGAGATGTATAGGGCAGTGGGTTCCTAAACTTTTTAGACAAATTAGACAAACTAGATCTACAAAGTCACAACGTGTTGCTTCCCGCCGCGTTTCTGGATTTCACTAATTCTTAAACATTTGTTTTCGATTTAATTATTTAGGGAAAGAAATCAGATTTTCTTTTTAATTCATGCAAATTGTAGATTTCTTGGGGGGGGGGATGTAAAATATTTTGAAATAATCAAAAACAAAATGTAGGAAATATAGAAAAAATGGGGATATGGGCCTACTGACAATACAGAGAAATCCCAGTACTGTAAACATCCTGTGCTGCATGTAAGCAAAGCAACGTAGGAAGGGGAGAATGTTCAGAGAAGCTGCCTCAGGAAGGCAGGAAAAGACATTACTACCGTTCACCTCACATTCTGACAGTGGCGTCAGTTCAGCAAAAGCTAAGGTATGGCAACATGACTGGTGTCTTGCGCGCGTGCAAGACAACAGTCATGTTGCCATACATTAGCAACAGGCATGATGAATTTATCTTAAGAAGTACATTTTCTTCCCCCCCTGTAGCCAAGGTATGGCAGCTGCAAATACCTTGCCATACCCAATTGAAGCCTCTGCGTTCTGACAAGTTGGCCCCAACGGGCAGTGATGGGCCAGTGAGACGCAGGGAGAGAGAGAAGGAGGGGAGGATGATAGATGATAGAGAAAAGAAAGAGAAGGAGGGCTGGGGAGGGAGCGATAGTGGAAAAGAGAGACAGAAAAAGTCCAACAAAAGAAGGAAGGAGGAAGAGAGAGAGAGAGAGGGAGAGAGAGAGAGAGAGAGAGAGAGAGAGAGAGAGAGAGAGAGAGAGAGTGGGAAATTGAAGCTGTCACTCCTCAGCCGTTCCGGCAAAGCTGCTTTACAAACGTAATCAGTTTTTATTCTGGATTTGCAAATTAAATGGATAATTACGGACAAACTCGTCGCCGTATGCAGAGGATGCATGTCTGCACGCAGAGAGATTATGGGTCTGTACAGTGTGTGTGTGTGTGTGTGTGTGTGTGTGTGTATGTGTGTGTGTGTGTGTGTGCATCCTTGCCATTCATTAGTGCTATATTAATTATTACAATATTATATTATTGACTACTGACTTGCAGATGTTACCATCAACATCATCTAGGCCTACTGTACATCTGCAATTAAACATGTATTGTTTATTTTTACAAAATAATTAAGTACAAACTGTGATTAAAGGGTATCTAACTGATCTGGGCTGCTGATGTAGCGGTCTAGGCACCTACTGTAGGCTCAGTGTAGCCTGACAGTGTGTCGCGGGTTCGAGTCCCGATCCCGGTGGCCTTTGGTGCACTCCCCATCTCTCTTTCTCCCCATATCCTGTCAGCCTATTGTATACTATCAATAAAGGCCCAACAATAAATCTTAAGGGGCTACACCATGCATAATGATTTATTTATTTATTTTATATAAATATTGTCCCATATTACATTTTTATACATGTCGCCTAAACAGCCACTCAGATATTGAATTTTCATGTTGTGTCTGTCTTGTTTCATGTTCTGTCTTGTCTGTCATTCCAAGCCTTTTCAGCTGCAATACCCAAATGCCCTTTGTTGTCAAATCGGTGCTATTGAGAAGTTTGTCAGTCAATCTCCTACCTCCTCAGGTGGATTTGAAAATAGCAGATCTACAAGCTCACAATGCGTCGCATCACAACGCATTGTGAGCTTGTAGATCTGCTGTTTTCAAATGGCCGAAATGTTTATAGGGCTGAAGTGGTTAATGTATGTTTTGTAGTAATAATCAAAACATACAACGTAACTAGTAACTACGTTTTCAAATAACTGTAGTTGAGTAAGACTACAATATTGGCCTCTGAGATGTAATAGTAGTAGAGTAGAAGTATAAGCATTGAAAATTGGAAATACTTTAGTAAAGTAAAGGTTCTTAAATTGTACTACAAGCACAGTACTTTAGTAAATGTACGAGTGGACAGTGGAGTACCTTAGCAAGCAACCAGCCCTCCACGGCCTCCTCCCCGTTGCTGCGCCCCTCGGCGCGGCTCAGCCCCTGGCTCCACTCCCTCAGCCGCCCGTCCAGCTCCTTCAGCTCCTCCTCCAGCCTGGCGGTCAGGCGCCCATACTCCTCCTCGGCGGCGGCGGCCGTGGCCAGGGCGCCCTCCAGGCCGTCCCTGGCGCGGAGGGCGGCCCCTTCCCACTGCTCCAGGGCCTGTGCCAGCGCCCCCAGCTGGCGGTCCATGGCCTCGCAGCCTCCTGCCGCCGTGCGCTCCGCCGTGCACGCCGCGCTCCGCCGCACGCGGCTCAGGCGCTCGCGGCCCTCCAGTAGTCGGCACTCCACTCGCTCCTGGTGGATGGACAGTGGTGGCGGGTACATTGTTTACTTAAAGGACGACTTTGTTTTTTTTAACTGAACTAGGGTTCATATTTTAGATTGTAATTAGAGAAAAGAAAAAATAGTGTTAACATTTTTTTTTTAAGATTTGTGACAGGAAATGGGGGGAGAGATGGGGAGCGACATGCGGCAAAGGTCATCCGGATCGGGAATCGAACCAGAGACGTCGCCAGGCATTCATGCCTATGTGGCAATGCCTAAGGGGTATGCGCCTGGACCACTAGGCCAGTGGGCAAAATGTTTTCATTTACTGCTTTCTATCGTTTTAGTGATTTTAGCAATTTTGATTTCAATAGCTAGAGGGGGCATGTGTACAAGTGGCTAAATGTGTCTTTTTAGACACAATAAGCGGTCGATTTCTTTATTACTATTTACAGTAACACTACCAGCCCCCATACGTCACATCTGACCATGAAAGATTGCAATGGATCTTGGGAATGGGTTTATTGTGTCTAAAAATACATATTTAGCCACTTGTACACATGTCCCCACCCAATGACCCAAAATTAAGTAAACGTACTGGAAATTGGAAATACTCCAGTAAAGTAAAAATACAAAAAGAATGTACTTAGGTACAGTACTTGAGTAAATGTACTTAGTAACTTTACACCACTGTGGATGGATGTATGGATGGATGGATGGATGAGAGGAGAGGAGGAAGAGGAGAGAAAGTTGCTAGGGAAACAGTGTCTAGGGGAACCACAGCAACCTCCACATATAGCATCAGTTCTATTTAAAGCAGGCTACATAAGGGTCTACTCACTCCACTCTCTCACTCTCTCCACTCGCACCATTTTTCTTTTTCTTTTGTTGTCGTTTGTTTTGCTAAAGCGATTTTCGTTTTGTCGTCTACATCTCTATCGTTGTTCCTCCTCTCGCTCGCACTCTCTTTCTCTCGTTCTTATGAGGAGCGGAAGAACAGTAGAGAGACAAAACGTGTGAATGTCAAACACATGAGGTGTTTGATAGTGTAAGCGAGGTGGAAGCAGAAGACAAGATGAAGAGCCTCCTCAACCACTTCAGATTGTATGAATAGGAGAAAATAAAATGCCTAAACCTGCAACCACATGCTGGAAAAATCCTCAGTGTTAATTTCACTCATTATCATTTGGTTAGAGTAACACCCTCAGCGTTACAAATGGATATGATTTTAGTTTAAAAAATTACACTGGGGCGCCCGCTGGCCTACTGGTCCAGGCGCATGCCACATGAGCTTGGTGTGGCCTGACAGCGTGTCACTGGTTCGATTCCCGATCCGCACTACCTTTGCTGTGTGTCACTCCCAGTCTCTCTCCCTGTTTCCTGTCGGTCTACTATCTTATCAGTGGAGGCGTAAAAGCCCCAAAACATATAAAAAAAAATAACACTGATACTCATTTTATACTATCCAAGGATTATATACACGCAAAATGGAGCGTCAGTAATCGCCTCGTATAAACAACCATTTATGATACTGCTTCTGCTGAAATGCTGCACGCTGCAGCTCAGCACGCACACACATATTTATCATGTGATAATTAGGACCCATGTGTGAAATTTACATGCAAATCAATAGTTTCTCACATATTTTCTCAGCTCTGTAATTGCGGAATTATTGAGCAAGCAGAAGCATGAATTCCCAATTCCAGTTCTCATTCTTTTGTTACGGGTATTATACTGACTGAGAGACCTGATGCTTTGATGTACTATAGGAACCAGTTCAGCATCAACATTGTTGTTCAACAATAAGTGGGCTCAAAACTGTGTCAAGTTAAAATTTGATTCTAAACCAATTATATTCTCACCTAATTGGTCAACATAAATTTGGGTTGGTAATGATATTTATACATTACTGTTGAAAACTGAGAAAAAAAAAGCTCATTCTAAAACATACCAATGTTCTACAATAACTAGCATTTTCAATGCCAGCTATCATGTCAGATATTGAGCTGCAGTTTACCTAAACAATGGACTGGGACTTGTTATACATTTGATAAATTCCTGCTTTTGAGACACTATTTTTCACACTGTGTAATTGCAACTACTATACTGTATTCTTGGTGCTACTTGATGCTTGAGGTCAGGAACTTTCTCATTATCCATTCCACCTGCTACCCTTCCCACACCTTATCATTGAGCCCCTGTGTCAAGAACAATATTCGTAAGTCTTGGTGCCGGAAAAATGCATAATTCCCTCTGCTGAGTAGCAATGCTGCAATCCTGAAGCCACTGTTGAATACTTAGTTGAGTTCCCACTCTACTAGGTCCACAAGTATTTCCCTCTATATCAAATCTCTTACAAATGGTACCTAAAATAGCTTCACGTTTGAACACGTTTAGCTGAAAATAGTACAGTACATCAGTACAGAGATCTGTGATCTTGTAGATGCACTATTTCTGCAGAATGTCAGAATAGGGATGCTATGCTAGGGTTCATTCATGTGGTTGATTCTGACACTGATTTTCTGCTTCCTTACCCTCACATCAGACAGCCTCTTTTTGAGGGAGGCGGAGTCTCCTGAAGTATCAGACCAATGCTGCAGCTCCTCCCCTGCAGACATTAGCCAATCTGTGAGCTCCCTGACAGCCTCCAGGTACTCCTGGTGTTCCAACACCACAGCCTGCGCCCGGCGAACTCTCTCCTACACAGTGGACACAAGTAGTCAGCAAAGAATGAAATTGTTTTTGGATATATAATATATTAAATTAAGCAGAAAGTAGCATATCTACAAGCTTGCATTGTGACACACTGAGTTCAGCTTGTAGATCGTCTATTTTAGCTAAATCAGTTTTTGCTGGATGTTTGTCTAATTTCGCCTATTATGACAATATGACATGACCCGATAGGGACACAACGGTATAGTTACAGTAGATTCCATAAAACCCTCATATCTCGGGGCATTCCTACGAGAAATCAAAACGCAACGCGCGAAACAAACACCCTCCATACCTCCACCAGAGTTGTGAGGTCGTCAAACTGTGCCTGCAGCTGGGTGCGGGCGCCGTGGTTGAAACTGGCGTCGCCCGTCTTCTTGAAGAGCTCCCTGGCCTTCTCCTCCAGGCTGGACAGCGCCATCTGGTGGTCCTCCAGGTCGGCCAGCAGGGCCCTGAGCCTGTCCAGCTGAGCGGCTTTCTCCCTGGGCCCTGGCTGGGGCGTGAGGGGGGCGCACACCTCCTCCTCCACAGCCTCCATCCAGCAGCGGAGCTGGGCTGCACTGTCCAGGTAGCCCCCCCACTGGGACACGGTCCATTCCAGTCGACTGGAAGGAAGAGAGGGGATGAGAGCATGAGTCACGACGCGTTGTGAGTTTGTAGATCGGCTATTTTTTTGGCAAATGTTCCACCCCAGGATAATGGATGTTATATGTTATATTTTGTTTATCGCGATAATATCGTAAATTGGGGGTCACAATAATCGTGACATGAAATTTTCATATAGTCACATCCCTACTCACATTTACACATTTACAGAATGTACTGTATACACAGAAAATACTGAGCAAATGGTACAGTACAGACAGCACAGTCTCAGGGTCAAAAAGTAAACAAACATTAGAAATCACTTGATTCATTAAACACAATCCACTGGAACCTTAAACACAGTAATCAGATCATTTTTTGCATGCAGTACTGTATGTAATCTATGCTGTACATGCAAATGTACACGTTAACAAACACTGTGGATATTGTGTAGCTTAAATTAAATACAGAATATTACACATATTGTGGTTGATGTGTGTGATAATTGCTAACTGCCTTTTCAGGGATGCACACACGCACGCACGCGCGCGCGAGCACACACACACACACACACACACACACACACACACACACACACACAGCACCATCTGTTACCCCTGCACACATCAATAACGTTAATACCCCCCAATCTTTGCCCAGAAACACACACATGCAACTCCACGTTGCCTGCTACTCCTTTTACTCCCATTAACCCGTCCCTCTTAAAACTCAAACACACCCCATTCACTATCATCCACTATTTAGTCCGTAATGAGATCAATTTATTCTACCACAAGGGGCCATAATCACTCAATTAAGCACATACAAGCATGCACCCACACCCACCCACCAACACCCACCCACGCACGCACGCACGCACGCACGCACACACACACACACACACACACACACACACACACACACACACACACACACACACACACACACACACACACACACAGATACATCAATCAGGGTTACAAAGAGACAAATATGTCTCATTATGTAGTTAACCTAATAGTAATTGATGGTGTTATGACATTGGGCTCAGATGACAACAAATATCTTTTCCCCAGGAGAGGACCTTCTGGCTCACAGGTGAATGGTCTATGTAGTATGTACAGTACACTGGGTGAGTCTTAAATATAGAGTATATTCATTGTATGTACTACAGATTCACCAAAAAAATATATAGAATAGAATATTGTGTAAAAAAGCATGCAGATGCCATAACACCCTAGCCTGGCTCCAGCCCATAGACCCGCCCGCTCTCTGAGTGGACTGCTTCAGCTGAGTCTGAAAACAGGCTAATAACACCCAAAATCATCACTGAAGGCAGAAACTTCACACTGGACTTCAAGCTACTCTGACTTCAGAAGGTTGACATTTGTATTATACATCCTTGTTTAGAGTGGTCTCGTGTAATATTGTAATATTGTTTGAGATATGGATTTTTTATATTCATGAGCAGCATACAAATTCAAAATTTGAATATTTCACTGCATGCACAATGTATCTGGAATATATGAAAGTTAACATTTTTGAATTATATTACAGAAGTAAATGAACTTTACATAATATTATTCTAATATTATTTTTAGATTAATCTGTATAGGTTTTTGATTGTTTATGTTGGCACTATAAACTAACCTGACTCCTCCATCTGGACTCGCTCAGAGACAGTTGCTTCCACCGCAAAGCGCCGGTTCGCACCAATCAGCGGCAGCTACGGGCGGGCACTATTACCTCTATGGGCGGGCTCTGAGTGAGGCTGGGTGTTCACAGTGGATATTTTGACAGGCAAATGCAGCTGAAGGTAATGCTTTGATGCGAAGATTCACATGACAAAAACAGCAAAAAACTCCGACCTCCATGACATCTTTATCTTTTTAACTGCTAACGTGAAAACAAGTGTAGTCCTTCTATTGTTTACTTTTCCTGCCGGCACAGCTGTTGTACGTCATGCCAATATGACATCCAATCACCTTCTAAATAACTTCAAAAAATGGCCCGCCTCCTACATCGGTTTTCCCTGAGCGAGTCCAGAAGGTAGTGCAGCATCACTCAATGCTGCCACCATCTGGCGGAGTCAGGTTAACAATTAACCACTCAGAGATGACAATTCACACCGAGTGTGAAGTGAGTCGTGCTTTTTATGAGGTAATTTCATTAAGCATCCTGCGAAGCTTGGCCAAAGAGCCATGTGTGGGACATACATGCATACAAACAGACAAAGCCAGATATAGTTGGATCAAGTAAAAGGGTGAAAAACTTGAAAGTAGGTCACCCAGCGGTATTGCATCTGTTGAGGCCATACTCATACATAGTACATGTGGACAGGCAGAGAAACTAAACATTCCTCATTGTCTTGAGACACTGTGAAAGGGTCCTTTGTCCAACCTCACCAAAGTAACTTCCCCAGAAGACATCAGTCCAGGTTGTCCATCATAACTTCTTGGAGAAAATACTGAGATAATATATATAAATCGGTAACCTCTTTTTACTTTGTCGTTTCTTTCGTTATTTAGCACGGTCTTCCATTTCGGGTCTTAACCCACAGGTTGGGTCAAGGTGGGAGGGGTCGCTACAGTAGCCTACCTGTGGCAGCTCATGGCGGTCACCAGCAGCGTGGCCCACGCGTCCGCCACTTCCTGTAGCTGTGAGCGGATGGCTTCCTGTCCCGCCTCGCCATAGCAGCGAAGCGCCAGCTCACCCTTGCCCACTGCCATGTTCAGCTTCACCTCACCCTCACCTTTCAGCAGCAGGATGTCCTGCAGAGGCGGAGAATGGGTCATTGTGCTGTGACAATTAGTGTTCCCCTGCTGTACAGAAACTCTTAACAGCCGGATGGAATTGTTTCTCTGGCAAATAGCCCCCCCTTGTGTTTATTCCACAAAATACAAATTAAAAAAGGACTGTGTGTGTTACTCTATCAATGCCAATGACCATTGAAGTGGCATTGATAGAGTAGCTTTCGCACAGCATCTTTTAGGCTAGCCCCCTCATAACACCCTCAGCACTTTAATTAATGGTTCCTGTTCATGGTTATAATGTACTGCAATACTATATATATATTTTTTTTCTTTCTATTTCTTATTTTTGACTGTTTAACCTGCTTTTATTATATATCTTACTATTTCACATCTGTGTTTATTGATTGTTGCCTTTTTATTTTATTAACATTTTATGTTTGAGGGACTTACTGTATATCTACCTGTGAAGCACTTTGAACTGCAACTTTGTATGAAAGGTGCTATACAAATAAAGTTTATTATAATTATTATTATAAGTGCTCTCTCTCTCTCTCTGTGTGTGTGTGTGTGTGTGTGTGTGTGTGTGTGTGTGTGTGTGTGTGTGTGTGTGTGTGTGTGTGTGTGTGTGTGTGTGTGTGTGTGTGTGTGTGTGGTCAAGGACCAGTCTAAGACAAATTCCTGTAGGCCAACAACATCCCAACTCAAGTGATCGGACATTCTCCCTTCCCTGGACTTACTGTGAGTCCCTTTCTCACCTGCACCGCCTCCAGCCTCTGCTCCAGCTGCTCCTTGGTCCCCATGGTGCTGTCCACCGTCCCCAGCCTCTCCTGGATCTCCTCCAGCCAGGACCACACGCCCTGCAGGGTCTCCCCGAAGGCCTGGCTCTCCTGGCAGCCGCGCAGCCTCTCCCTGGCCGCCTTCAGCAGGGCCTGGTGCTCCATCTGGAGTTGGCCGGTCACCCCCACCTCTCCGCCTGACCCCCGGCCTGCTTCCGACAGCGACTGGGCCTCCTGACAGAGACGCTCCACGGAGCTCCTGGGCGACAGACATCCACTGGTCATACCAGATCGTTTCAAAATCCCCCCCCAAAAAGCGCACAGTATCATCATTAAAGCGGCAATCCATAACACATGTCCAAACCGTGTAACCACTTTATCCCTATTTTATACCTTGGTTATTTGAAAATAGCCGATCTACAAGCTCACAACGTGTCGTGGTGTGAGCTTGTAGAGCAGATGTGCTAGTTTTCTTGTATTAACATACCCCCATCGGTTAAAAGAAATAAGCCATTAAACTAATTTGAATGATAATAATTTTACTCTGAGATTTGTTACTCTCGGAGTAACAAATGGATTAATTACATTATTTTACCTTGACAATGCTGTGTGCAAATATGATTGACATACGCATTTCCTCCAGTGTGAATCAAAGTGAATGCACACATAAAAGCACATGCACCAATGTCTGCACGTAAAGAAACACATACAGTGCAAGCAAAAAAACACAACACACGCCTGCGCAATCGCACACACAGACAAACCTTCTTGATAACAGCTCCTTGTGGAGATTCTCTATTCTTTCCAGTTCTTCAGTGCTGTCAGGAACTCCTTGTGGACTCTCTACCACAAGAACAGGCTCCTTCTTCAGGTCGAGGTCCACCTGCTCCAGCCAGCCTCTTATACCATCCACACATTCATCAAAGCTGGAGAGCAGAGATTGACAGACATAACATTCAACATTTATACACATGCATGCTGGAACTCAAAAACTAGCACTTGTAGAATTATTCACTACCAGAGTATGCACGCACGCACACACGCATGCACACACGCACATGCGCGCAGTAACTAAGTACATTTACTAAAGTACTGTACTTACAGTAAGTACAATGTTGAGGTATTTGTACTTTATTTGAGTATTTAAAATACTAAACACTTTTACTTCTACTCCACTACATCTTGGATCCAAATATTGTACTTTAACTCCACTACATTTACTAGTTACTTTGCAGATATCAATTATAATATTAAAAACATACATAAACCACCCTATTTTATACCTTGGTTATTTGAAAATAGCCGATCTACAGGCTCACAACGCATCGCAACACGTTGTGAGCTTGTAGATCTGCTATTTTCAAACATTTTGTCAATGTAGTTTGGTACATTTTGACGCCAACACTTTCATACTTTTACTCAAGTACATTTCGAATACCGGACTTTTACTTGCAACAGAGTAGTTATATATTGCAGTACACACACACACACACACACACACACACACACACACACACACACACACACACACACACACACACACACACACACACACACACACACACACACACACACACACACACACACACACACACACACACACACTCCCAGACTCACTCACCCTCTCAGCAGGTCGATGCTGTCCTCCAGTGCTCGCTGGCTCTGGGAGCAGCTCTCCTGGTAGCTCCTCCACTCCCTCTGACAGGAGGAGAGCTGGTCCTGGACCTGCCCTGCCCCGGCCTTGGGCAGGTGGAGCAGGAGGCTGTCCGCCTCCTCGCGCACCTTGGACAGGCGGAGCTCGCCCTCCGACACACGCTCCACCGACACCTGTCGACAGTGGTGGAGAAAGTACTCAAACATTTGACTTCAGTAAAAGTAGCAATACCACAATATTAAAAATGCTCTGTTACAAGAAAAAGGTCTGTGTTCAAAATGTTACAAAAGTGATAAAATACAATATAAGTCAAAATATACTTAAAGTACGAAAAGTAAAAGTGCAAATGTTTGAAAATAGCAGATCTACAAGCGTACAAAGCGTCCCGATGCGACGCGTTGTGAACTTGTAGATTGTCTATTTTCAAATAGCCTAGACTTAAAATAGGGCTAAAGTGGTTAATATATGTTTTATAATATATATTTGCAAAGTAAATAGTAACTAAAGTTTTCAAATAATTGTAGTGGAGTAAAAGTACAATATTAGCCTCAGAGATGTAGTGGAGTAGAAGTAAAAGTATCGTAAATGGGAAATAGTCAAGTAATGTACAAATACCTCAAAATTATACTTAAGTAAATGTACTCAGTTACTTTAATGATGTAGGTGTAGGGAGGCTAGCATATTGATTCGTACTGTTCACACCTCTCACCTATTGCGCCACTAAATTATTAAGGCGAAAAAGTCGGTATGCTGCTTATGTAGTCTGGGCTGACCGGCAGATAAGGAGAAACAGTACCTTCAGCCTGTGCAACTTGGCTCCAAGGATGGCAACGTCTCCTGATTGGCTAGAACATTCTTTTAGCTCCGCCTTCCGCTCCGAGAGCCAAGACTGAAAGTCCTGGACCAGCTCTGGTTAGAGGAAGAGCAAAGACAAAGTGCACGTGAACGACATTTGAAGAGCGATTGAGTGTCAGAGGACGGACAGAAGATCTATAGGGAGGAGGAGAAGAAAATGAAGAGGAATGGAAGATGAGAGAGATTGAGGGAGAGAGGAGGTGGAGGGCAGAGGAGAGATGCATTGAGCCAGATGGGAGGGGTGGGTGTGTCTGAACAGCGCAGTGCCAGGTTGCCTTGGCAACAAGCCCAAAATGACTCCCCCGACAGCAGATGTGATGAGAGCGACATTACTCTCAGAGGCACAGGTGTGTGTCAGTGTGCTTAAGAGTGCATGCACGTGTGTGCAGGAAAAGCGTGCGTCAATGAGGCTCAGACTCAGGCGAGTGCGTTGAGAGAGCTCTGGGAACAATCGGGGCTAATCGAAATTTAATCTGTTGCACCGCTTCCATGTGAGGGCATTACATCATGTTGTGTTGTACTGTTTGCTGGGAGATTGTAAGACATTCAATATCTTCTCATATAGAGGTCAATTATAGAGGTATAAAGCACCATCTGCTGATCTTGTGCTTCCACATCATGAACAATCCAGACCTCTCAGGCCATCTGGGACAGGTGTGCTTTCAGTCCTCAGAATCTGAACTAAATCTGGAGATGCAGCTTGCAGTTTTTGTGCACCACATACAGTATCTGGAGCAGTCTGAAGGTCTGCTACTACAATCCTCAGTTATTTTAAATCATAGCTAAATACTTGTGCAGCTGCTTTTTACTGAGTTTTCATCGAACATATCTAATTTGTTTTGCACTGAAATAGTTTTTCTGTTTTATTAAAGATTAAAAGTTTTTCATTAAGCACTTTGAATTTCCTTGCTGTTGAAATGTGCTATACAAACAAACTTGCCTTGTCTTTCCTTACCACCACTTACAGTCCAATAATAACAAGACATCTTAATAAAACACCAATCCAGCAAATCTACATCTTTAATCATCTGTGCCATAACCTCTCCTCTGCGCATGTTGTTAACAACTATGTATCTGCAACTGCTAGTACTGTAGACTTTATGATCATTTCATTCTTACCAAATCTCCTTTGATAAAGTGAAACGACTCCCCTCAATTACTTGAAACACACTGCCTTAAATCTAACCTCCCGAAAGAAAGTCCCTTAACAGTGATTTATACTTAGCTGCACACCTGCGTCACACACCGAAAACTGCAATGCATTGTGAGCTTGTAGTTCAGCTATTTTGGGCACACGAAAGCAGCACACAACAAAGTGTCACAGTTTTACCATTAAAGTGTAGCTGCAGCCCGTCCTGGAGGCTGCCCCTGGTCCTGGCACAGCGCTGGGCCACAGCCTCTGTCCGTTTGGCAATGGAGGTGAGGTCGGAGGAGAGGCGAGACAGCTCCTGGGAGGGGTGGGACCTGCAAAGAGCACTCAGAGCCTCCCTGGCTGAGTCCATGTCAGCCCTCTGCTGGTGCACGCTGCTCTGCAGGTCCTGTAAAGGACAGGCGAGAAGAGAGCTATTAAGGAGGGTTACATGTCTTAAAGATTCTTTATTCTTTATTATTTTAAAATATTTATTTTTGTGCTTTTATGCCTTTATTGATTGGACACTAGACTAACAGGAAATGAGAAGAGAGATGGCGAGTGACACACAGAAAAAGTCGTCGGGAATTGCAGCCTAGGTTACCCGGACCACCATGCTGGTGACCCGGGCCTTCCTTTCTTTATTTAGTACAGTAGAGAGACAGCTGAAATCTCTAAACAGGACGTTGCGATTATGCCAACAACACATCCAGTTATCTTGTGGTGCACCACACAATAATTATTGTAGTTTATGTTGCTTCATCGTTTAGTTTGTATGGACATGTCGGGGCAGGTATTTTCTCTGTTATTGTGTTCTCTGTGTCCACAACTTTCCAACATCCCATCGTGCTTTGCGCAGAATGTGCAGGCAGCTTCTGACGCCGCAGCCGAGAGTGATCTACAAGCTCACAACGGTTGCATCTGCAACGCGACGTAAGCTTGTATGTCTGCTGTTAACCGGAAGTGTCCCGCAAATAATACTACAGTAAATTCTCGCGGAAACAGGTGGATAGAATCTACAGTATGCCTGTAGATGTGCTAAATAGCTAAATAAACCCCTGTTTAACTATATATTATCTCAGTATTTGCCCCAAGAAGTTATGATGATGCCATGCTTTACCTTGACTGTGCCCATGTCTTCCGGGGAGGTCGCTTCGGTGAGGTTGGACAAAGAACCTTCCACTGTCTCCAGCCGCTTGGCCATCTGGGATATGAGGTCCTCCAACCGCTGCTTCTGGAAGCTGAAGTAGGTCAGGGCTTGCTTGGCCTGCTTATACACCTCCTGGGCATGGGTCATCTTCTTCCTCAGGTCTGACTCCAGGACCTAGGTACATAAGAGATGTTTAAACTGCTAACTATGTCATTTTTATTTAGCTAGCATGTAACTTTGACAAATGCTAGTTTTGACGTTGTCCTGATTTGTTTTGTTGACACCTTATTTATTCAAACGGTTAACCTGTTGTTGGCTGACTAGAGCACTTTGAGCTTGCACTTGTAAGTTGCTCTAGATAAGTAGTGTACTGAATTGTGTCATGCTTTTTGGTGCATTGTAAATCTCATACTTGGAGTTCTGCTACTGCAGTGGTTTTCAACCCTTTTCATAGGAAGGTCTATTATTCATTCAGCATTTGAGCCGCGGACCACCATTTGATGTGATTTAGCGTCTCAGACCCACATGTTACACTCTCAAGAGTTAAAAGATCTATAAAGGTCCATTTGTTTTTCTTTTGGTCTGGTGACGACATCAACATGTCTAGGGCTGTGTCTCAGGTCCTTAAATTACGTCCTCATTTCCTACACTTCTATCCTTTCCTTGTATGTTAGTCCTTGTATGTTAGTCCACTGAGTAAGCATGTAGGAAATGAGAAGAGGAGAGAGGAAAGGAGGAACATTTCTTTAGAGAAGTGAGATGTCAATTCCTCTGAAGTGTCATGTCGTAATCCCTTGTAGGGGCGTTATATTGCCAGCTAGAGGGGCGGGATCATGCTGTTCAGCTTGCAAACACTTCCTGGTAGGAAGCATCAAGGTTTCCTATGTCCTACCTCCTCATTGATGCCTCCTGATCCTATTTCCTATGTCGTTCAAGCAGGCATAAGAGAATTGACGTGAGGAAAAAAAATGGCAGACCGAATTCTACTTCCTGTAGGAGCTAGGATGTGGGAGATAGGACAGATCAGAATAAGGACCCGAGCATAGAGTTATAAGAAGAATAGAGAGGGCACCCGCCCGTCCACCCGCCCGTCCACTTGTATTGAGTTGCTCACCCAGCGCATGAAGCCAAATTTCACCCCTTCTTCCGGTTGTGAAACGTGAAGTAGTGGGGCCTAAGTGACGGGTTTGGGTCATAGAGTTTGTTCATGGACGTCCTGGGGCTCCAAGTCATGAACGAGCACTTCCACTATGAACGCGTAGTCAATACCAAGGCGTTCATGTTTCTGGCCCCATCTGCAGTACCTCAAACGGCCACCATGTCAATTTGGCTTCAGCCCTCCCCCTGGTGTCTGGGGGCTTGGACCTGAGTCACAGCCTAGGTGACCTGCTGGATACGCCGGAAGTAGTAGTGGTGACCCATAATCTCGCTAACAGCGCGATCTAGAGTAAAAAATAAGCATCTCGGGAATCTCGTGCTACGGCAGCCTGGACCAACAGGAATATCTCTGCAATCTCGGGTTGGGGCAGTCAATGTGTTAAACTGTAAGGGTCTGAGCACCACCACCCTAACCTGACTTTCGCCAGATGGTGGCAGCATTGCGTATATAACGCTCTGCTTTACCATCTGGGCTTGCTCGGCCAGCGTTGATAACACTCGTAAAGTCCCGGGCCGGACCAATCAGCGGCAGCTATGGGCGGGCTCTGAGCGGCTCTGAGCCAATAGAGTCTGATTGCAGACCACGTGGAAACCCAGGAGGCGGATTCTGGGTGCAACGTCATGCAGACAGGCCAATATGAGTGGTTGGAGTTGGTACTCCCAGACTGCATAGAAACGGCCACATCCAATCACCAGCTACAGAAATTAAAAAAATGGCCCGCCCCTTACATCGAGTGTGCCCGAGAGAGCCCAGATGTAAGGCAGAGCGTTACGCACTGCTGCAACTATCTGGCGAAAGTCAGGTTACCACCACCCCTTTCCCCACAAAACACTGACCTGTAGCTGTATTGGGGTCTCCTGGAGCTTGGCTAGCTCCTTCAGCTCCGTCACTCTCTCCTGCAGGGCATCCAGCCTCCGCTCCCTCTTCTCCACCTCCACCTGTTGTGTGAAGCACAGGCCCCTTCCATCAATCACACAGAATCTAATCAGCCCCCTGGGTACGACTGTACGCCGTCGACACCATTCAATTCATCAGTCGTGTCACGCGGCCCTGTCCAACAAAATCTAACCTGAAAGGTGGCGAGGCGAGCCTCTGTCGTCGGCTTGTCGCCGAGATTGGTCATGTCGTCGGTGAGGTCAGCGATGGAGGTGGCAGCCCATTGGTCGATGTCGTGTTCCATGGCCTTGAGGTCGTCCCATAGACCCACGCAGTAGCCCAGCCTCTCTGTGTTGGTCTGGATTTTCTCTGAAACCTGAAACGGACAAAACCAAGGCTGTTACTTTGCCAGGCTATATAATAGGACACAACACATCTCAATCAATTGAACAAGAAGGATTGTCTTTCCTTCTCTCTCTCCCTCCCTCTGTCTCTCTAGGTACCAAGGGATGTCGCGCTTCATTGCGACACGGGGGGAGATGGAGGTATAATTGGGTAGACAGATGCGTGGGAGAGAAGTGAGAGACAGTCAGAAAAGCAGTTAACGTGTCCAGACTTGTTTATATGACTAGCTCGTTTGTGACAGCTGAGCACCCCGCCTCCCCCCGAATCCCACAAGGAAAGAAAAATGAAATTACTGAAACTAAAGGGATAAAATATGATAAACAGGCCGTCTACCGAGTATTGGGTGGTTGTGTAAAACAGAATCAAATGTTTTATGGTCATGATTCACCAGGAGCCTGGATGACTTGATTATCTGCTTAAAATTATTGATATAAATATTTTTGGAAATCTCTATGGGAAAAAAAATAATGGCCATTGGATCGGTGGAACCGAGGTCCTGCCTAATAGGGCACTGCTATGCCCTATTAGCACAAATCATTTCCACATCACCGATCATATTCTACCATTAATTTACATCAGTAAAAATCAAGTACACACTGCATTGTCCTTTATCAAATTACATAGAGAGAGTTTTCTGCAAACAATATTTGTCCCCTGGTCAGAAAAGCTGAGTCTTGTACTTGTATTACATCAAGCTATTATTCTCCACAAAACAACATACAGTACTAGCTACAGTACTATCTGTACACTGGTCATTTACCATTTATCTTAACCACACATACTTGTACTTCTATTCTATTATAATTTTGCAACCTTTGAAAGGTTTTACATTTTTTGAGGTTTTTAGTATTTTCTTTTTTTATGTCTGACTAGTACTACAGTATAATCACATGCTCAAAATATGGATGCCATGGTTAATGTGGTAAACCACAAGACCCAAGTGGTGCATACAAGAGCATGGGACACCATCCTGGAAAGATAACTCACATTTTTAAAGCAGCATAGAAATACTAAAGTGGATTAATGTATGTTTTTAATATAATCATTTATATCTGCCAAGTAACTAGTAACTAACGTTTTCAAATGATTGTAGTGGAGTAAAAGTAAAAGTATTGGAAACGGAAATACTCAAGTAAAGTGCAAATACCTCAAAATTGTACAGTACTACTTGAGTAAATGTAAATGTAGTTCCTTTACACCACTGCTCACCTCCAGCCACTGGTCTCTCAGAGTCTCCATGTCTCTCTGGATGGAGAGTGTGTCGCAGTTAGGAACCTTCCCCAGCTCTCTCTGCAGGTCCTCTACAGTGCTGATGAGCTGGTCCATGCTTTCCTGCTTGTCTTTTAGCTCAGCTTGCACTGCCTCATGCTAGGAGGAAGAGTGCAGTATAGATGTGATGACAATATACCACCACCAGGGGGGAGAAGCATCATCTCACTAGGTTATTTTTCACAAGTGTTTTGATATGATTGAATCAGGGGTCATCAATATGACTGTGAATGTGTCCGTGGCAAAGACTTGGCCTTGTCTGTGGCAAATTTTAGATTTTCTGTTTTACACACCATTATAATTGTCTTGTTTTGATCATAATCCCCAATTGCTGAATGGCAAGTCTCCAGGTTTTATTCAGAATGTATGACACTGATTTACTATGACACTATGGCACATTGTGAGTCCACTGGTACAGTGGTTCTCAAACGTTGAACCCCCATAACTCTGCGTGTGTACAAATGGAACCATTTGTACACTCTCAGAGTTACAGACCTGTAATGGTCATTCAGGCCAGTTCTTTATGTGTTTCTGGTAATATTATTAATTTGTCCACACATTTTGTATGTCCGGGACAAAAAAAGAAAAACAATTACAACCATTTCCACCACAAGCCAGCATGGCGATGATCCCTGGATTGAATACTTTAAGTAGTCAGAAATGTAAACACCACGTGATACAGTCAGACATTAAGGCTAAAAGGACAAAAAGGACACACAAAAAAAGTCCTGGGGACTTTTCCATTGTGGTCATATGTATTCAATTCATCATGTCCAGACTTGTTTATATTACTGGCCCTTTTCAAAGGTGGTGAAATGTATATTTAATTAAAATATACAGTTTAGTTAAATGTAAATGTATACAAGTGGGCAATCAGCGACGCGCCACACAATAGGTAATGAGCGACGCGCCACACAAAGCTCTGTCGAACTGGTGGTCGCTTCTCACGCTTACAGCATGGTAATCGTATAGTATGTTTAGATGTGGTATACAGTTTGATTGATAGGAATAAACAGTGGGATAGAAACCAGCTTGGACTGAGAATGTATTGATTGTTTTATTGATTGACATCTTCATTGACAAAGTGCATAATATCATGTTTATACATATCTGTCCAAAGGATAAAACAAAACACAAGAAAGCACAAGTAACATTGTGGGTTTGAATCCTAGTCATGACTTTTATCCCCCTTTTCTCTCTCTTACTCTGTGATATAAATTAAAGTGAAACAAAACCCACCATGATACTGTAAATAATGTTCATGAAGAAAAAAAGAAAGGTTCTAACCCGGGATAAAGTCCTCTTGGCCTCTTCAGGGCTGTGGTTGTGGTCCGGCAGGTTGTGCGTGACCGCCTGGGCATTCTCCACTGTGGTGCTGAGAGTGGACTTCAGACCATGGAGCTGACGGAGAAGATCAACCAATACTCCACTCTGTTCCTGGCTGCAGAGGCGAAGTATGCAGCAAAACCAACAAAGAATGCAAATAAATAATGTTAAGCAAAAGGTCAGAGGCAGACAAATCATCAATTGAAGTCTTTCCATCAATTGTGAGCCTCTGACACCCTCTCATCCCTCACCCATCAGTGATCAGAGTCCTGACATTCTCCCAGGTCGCCTCCACCAGAGCCAACTCTCTCAGTGCCTCCCCAGCCAGCTCACTGTCTCTCTGGGCCAGCTGGCTGCCTCTCTCCCTTAGCCACTGATGGGAATGCTGTAGGGACTGGAGTTCATCCTCCAACTGGACAAAGAAACGAAGCCTGGGGAAAATACAGACATATTAAGCCGCTTTGAGGAATGATAGTTCAGTTACAATACCGTCTGTCATTTTTCAAGGGCTACACACTGTACTAAAAGCAAGACAGATGTCACAGTCTCTAGGGTTGAAATTTAGAGTGGAAAAAACTCAGTGATAGAGCACAGTGCAAACAAGGCAATCTGGTGCTGTAAACAAGGCAATAACAAGGCAACAAATTAGAAAAATGTGCTCCCCCGATCATAGGTCTCCGCCAAGGCAGGTAGCTAGTTATTGTGGGCCAGCAATGTTTCACCACAATCGGATGCTGCGTTCATGATTTGAGGCATATATCCCCTGAGAATTAAACCAAGCCCTTCTGAAATAAAGACCAGTACCTGTTCTGAAAGGCCTGTATGGAGCTTTCTCTGGCCCCCTCCTGCCTCCCAGCCTCTTCCAACATCCTCAGATTCTTCATGACTTCTTCCCTCCTCTCCCTGAAGGAGCTCCACAGCGCCCCCAGGGCCTCTGCCTCGCTCTGCCTCCAACCCAGACCCCGCTGCACGCCCTCCAGGGCCACCATGAGGGCCACTGCCTGGCCCCTGCAGGACGTTCTTCCACGCGGTCGGCCCGTCTCTTTCGAGTCCCTGCACTCTGCCCCACCCAGGTGTAGGTGGGCCTTGCCCAGCCGGCCGTCTAACCCCACCGCCTGAGCCTCCAGTCGGGCGACGTCCCCCGCCACCTCCCCGAGCCCGCGGTGAAGCTCGTCGGCCTTGGCAGAGTCCCAGCTTCCCCTGCCCTCCACGGCCTCGCGGAGGCCTTGCACCACCCTGGCTGCTGCGCCGTGGTTCTGGAGGAAGACCCCCAGCTCGGCCAGGCACTCCTGGCGGAGGAGCAGCAGGCGCTGGGCCTCGACGAGGGGCTGGAGGCAGTCCTCCTTCCAGTCCTGAAGCTGCTGCTGGGCCTCCGGGGTTGAGGAGGGGAGGAGGGAGGACTCTCTCTCCTGGAGGGTTTCTCTCAGGGACGTCTGGCCGTTTAGATTTGTCTCATGATCCTACAAATAAAATATTAAATTAAATATCTAAGACCTTCAATAGTAAGCAAATAAAAACGTACAGTGATTGCGTAGTCTATTTATTGATTAAAAAGAGTTATAGAATATGAATGACTCACCTTGAGCTGAGAGACTGCAGACTCCAGGTCAGTGATATCAACCTGGGAAGAGCTTCTGAGGCCAGACAGGAGGTTCTCACTCCACTGGGTTAGGGTTAGCAGAGCCTGGTCAAACAGCTCCACCTGAGACAGCTGTGACTGCATCAGTGCAAGCCTACACCGATGGGAAAAAGTGACTGTTTGGTATATGAAATGATTCACAGTAATCCTTAATCAAATTCCATCATATTCAAGAGCTTTTGGAGAGAAATGAGACGGACTCCATAGAGCACTGCAAAGGGGAGGGATGTGTGTGTGTCTGTGTCAAGCTGAAGCTTGCTGATGCTAGTTAATGTTATATACATGAAGGCAATTATGTTTATGCACACATTTTCGGTTTCGGACAAAAAGAATCCAGTTGGTCCTAAAAAAACACAGCTTATCAATTAATCGATCAATAAGGTTATCAACTATCAATTAATACATTAATCGATAATTTGCATCCCTAATTGTAATGCACTTATAAGGCATTATAACACTTAATAATGTGATAAAAATAACAAGGTTTATGTAGTACTATAACTTATAATAATATAATTTATGAGTGCTGGTCATAATGCACCAAATAATCATTATGTTACCAAATAGTATCAGTATCAGTATAACCATCCAAAACCATAAGGCCAGAAGTACCTCTGTGTTGTGTTGTCCTTCAGTGAGGCGCATCTCTCCTGCAGCTGTGACAGGTCCTCAGTGAACTCTTGGATACAACTTTCAGGTGCAGTGGGGTACAAATGCTGCCCCAGGCTCTCTAGACCCGCCAACAACGCCTCATGGGAGGGTAATTCCTTCTGCATCTCCTGTACAGGTGACATTAATTATTGCAGTACATATTCCGGTATAAAAAAGGTTAAAATACAGAAAGAACAAGAACATATGGTTGTTTGTATGGATGAGATTAAAACATCTCATAATATATATATAAAAAATTTAAAATTAAAACCACAACTGCAACCAAATTGTATAACATGTACAGTACTACATATGATATATGAATCAACAAGGATGTACATTCTGGTCTTAATCCATTTGTGTATTTCTAATACGATTATTATCCATATGACTCAAGGGAAATAAAGTACCCGTAAAATGAATTACCTGTACATTTTGTAGTTCAGATTTAAGCTTTATTTTGTCCACAGAGAGCAGGTTGTTGTCTGGACAACAGACGGACGCACACCTGTCCAGCCAGCCTCTGATGGAGGAACTCTCCTTCTCAAATCTGAAAATTAGAAGACATTCTTAATGTCACTGTATCTGCTATTGTCGACATGCAACAAGACCACCATAGGGCGAAGGCTTTTCACAGCTGCAGAACCGGGGTTCAGAGGTATTCTGAACCAAGCCAGCCCAATTGACGATAATAAAACAGGGACCCGAACTCCAATGGGTCATGTGGATATTATACAAGCAAGCACAGTGGCTGCCTGTTGCAGCAATGGATAAGTGGCGAAGGTTAGTGACATGTTGATTGCAGGCAAGTCAACCTTCCTTGCGCCATCATGACATAACATTAACAAAACAATACAAAACAAAAGTTGTACGTTTGTATATTAAGGTTAAATGAGATGTAAAACTCCAAACCTATATTAATTTGTCTAGGCTAGGCTACTGTGCGACGGTGTCGTGCAAGCAGTTCACTCAGGCTCACTTTATTCTGTCATTTTTGGGCAAGCGACACCTCTGCATGAGTGGATAGATATAATAAGTAACTATAAAAACAGGAGCAGGATGCGTCTATGATAAAGTGAAAGTAGTAACAAGTTGGGTGCACAATGTACATACAGTGCGCACCTCTGCATGCACGTGTGCACTCACGCGCACACACACGGATATGGTGTCTGTGTTATTCTTATCTGCCCATGGCTCAGTGTAAGTGACAGTGTCATAATAGAGCAGCTCTATCTCTCCAGAGCATCCACTGCCGAACGTAATCACAAATACATACACCTGCAGGGCAAGAGATGAGGTTGACTGTATAAGAAGACACACACACACACACACACACACACACACACACACACACACACGCAGGCACAGACAAGACATAAGGACAGACAGACAGACACACACTCACGCAAGCATGCACACACACACACACACACACACACACACACACACACACACACACACACACACACTCACTCACTCACTCACTCACTCACTCACTCACTCACTCACACACTCACTCACACTCACACACACACACACACACACACACACACACACACACACACACACACACACACACACACACACACACACACACACACAGAGAGACCTTGACCTATCTGACACCTCCATTGAAGCATAACCCTTTTTTTATTTGATACTGTGTAGCAGTGTTACAGATCACAAGCTGGCTCATATTTTATCGTCTAATTGATTGCTTATTTGATTTTTTTGCTTTTGTTTTTGCTTGCTATAGATATAAAGATATGACTGACGATACAAAGGATGTCATTACATCAGTAATGCAGATGCTGCCCAGGGGACAGACAGCGTCAAAGACAAAGAGAGGGTACTGTAGATCATAGAGAGACGTGTGAATGATGCAAGGCAGTGAAAGGAGACCTGGCAAGCTCAGGAGACTTTAATGAAGACAAAGAAACAGCTTAGAGGGAGACGGTAGACAAAAGGACATTAACAAGAACACAAACAATTATTACATGCAGCCTATTACAGGAGGAGTCATCTCCAACTTCATATGAATCAATATTTTTTTGTCCATACAGCAGCCGTACAGAATCCCCAGTGTAGGTGCATTGGAAGATGGATCATAGTAAACCAAATAGTACAGAATGACATTGTAAAATACTTATTTCAATATGAGTGTAATCCGATTGTAGAACATAAAAAGGTCCCCAAAATACCAATGACATTCCTTCTTTCTGTGTTCAACCTCGTCCTATAGGATTCTGACCATATATTTATGGAGCTCAAGTCCAAGTATCCAATGTGGTCAAACTTTCAGCAGTGGAAAACCCATCTGGGTATTATACTGTACATTTGACAAAAATGTCGTTATTGTAGTTCCTTTAGAGATGGTCGAACTCTTTCCAGACAAATAAACATACAGTACAGTTAGGCATGCTTTGATAGTGGCTTTACTGTACCTTTGCCATAATGTCAGAAGATTTTCCAGCATAGCTTTGGTCTCCGTGGCCTTTTCCATGTATTCTCTCTGCTCCCTCAGGAGGTCATCCACCTCCTCCTCCAGCTCACTCCCCTCTCCAAGCCTCTTGGTGGCCGAACACAGAGCCACCAGCCTGGGCCTCAGCTGCTCCAGAGCCTGGCACACCTCCTGGAGGAAGCACACAGACAGACACTTGTAGTTGGCTCCAGTGTACTTTATATCACTGTTTCCCAAACACTGGGTCGGGACCCATTTGTGTGTCGCGGACTTGCGGACCAATTTTTATGGGTCACAAGTAAATAAATGTTCCTTTACTGTAGGCTATATTAATTAAAATCAAAGAAATTCATTCCATAAATTAGAAACAACGTGGCACATTGGTTTGGAGTTGAGTTCGATTTCATTCTTTCGTCCTCTAGTTTTGGTGAAACTGGGACTGTAAGACTGTTATTTGCAGTTTATTGTGAGAAATACATTGAGTGTTTCAATAATGGCTGTTCTAGTTCAGTGTCTCATAGCTTTATTTGATTGGCTCAGGAGCAGATTTGAACTGGAAACAAACAACACCTTCATAATGTGTTTCCAGTCCAAATCTCACACTAAGCCAAATGAAGCTATGAGAAACAGACCAAGAACAGGAAATGTTTATGCCACCTTCTAGAACACTGGTTCTCAACCTTTTCAAGCCGTGACCCCCAAACTAATCTTATTTTAACTGGGGAGCCCCACCCTGACAAGCACTAAGAGTTGAGGCTTTACATTTTGTATAACACGGTTCTATTGTTGCGGTTCTATTGTGTTATTGTTGGCGTTGTGAGCATGTAGATCAGCTATTTTCACAATTTCTGCCTCTAATATTTGACAATTTGGCCAATGTTAATTTGTCATTTTAGAGGCATTAAAAAGTCTTAAATTGTCATTTTAGAAATGTTCACATACCCTCTATATATACCCTCTACACTTAAACTTTATGTTGGTTTGTTTACTGTTGAGTGAGAAAACAATGTTGCACATTAAGTTAATCATCTGGGGACCCCCCAAAATAATTTGGGGACCGACCTACTTGTTGAGAACCACTGTTCTAGAAAAGGGACCTACAGTTATCCACAGAGCCTTTTCACTTGGAAAGAAATCATTCTGATTTTGATGAATGTGGGGCTCACATTTTCAAGTCTTACTGTAGATCAGATGTCATTGGTGTACCTACCATGTGTTCCTGAAGCCCTTTGTATGTCTCAGATGATGATAAACAAAATGTGATTGGACAATCCAGCTTCTGCTTGAGGTCATTCATTGCTTTCTTCACCTGATGATGACAAATATCACTTACTCAAATTACAAAATATTATTATTGATTCTCCTGTCAAACTTTCTGCACAAAACCTTTAAAGATATTGAGGTGCTGTCCACATTCTCTCATCAGAGAAAAATGCAAATTAAAACTGTTCATGTGCTGCTTGCTTACAAAAATACATCATAATATAACAATATCATTAGTTGAACTAAAAGCAGTGCTCTTCCGAGCACAGGTCTCCGCCAGGTCAGGCATCCTGGTGGTGCTATAATAGGCCAATGTGAAAAAGGTGGCATGTCTTCTTTGCCAATCTTAGGCCTTTCACAGCATTGTGTTCCAAAAATGTGTTTTGCAAAAGTCTACCTGCTGGTGGCGCTATAACAGGCCAAAGTGAAAAGGGTGGCATTTGTTCCTTGACCTGGTGGGAATATGTGTGACACATTTCATGGTAATCGCAAGCTGCGTTCCATGATTTGAGGCATTTTGTTCAAAAACAGAGCAATCCTGCAAACTTTGGAAGCTAATATTAGCCAAATAGGATGGAATATGATATATGGGACATCAAGTCTGATGGAGTAATAGCAAAGAAAGTGTTTCACATATGTTGGCCTCCTGGTGGCACTCTAAAAGGAAATATGCAGGGCAAAGGTTTATCCTTAGCTACTAGGGAGTGCGCATACAAAGTTTTGCAGTGATCGGTGGGTTAAAGGTAAAAACACAAATTGGCCTGTTATAGCGCCACCACATGGCTGATTTGAGAAATTTGAAGTGGCATTTCTTCCTCTGCCTAGTGGGAACATGCGTGCCCAATTTCACCAAGATTGCACGCTGTGTTAATGATTGAGGCATTTTTTTCAAAACGGAGCAATCCTGCACATTTTGGAAGCCAATTGTAGCCAATCAGGATGGAATATAGAAAGTCAGACAGATCCATGTTGTTCACATGACTGTAGAGATACTGTCTACCGATTTGCATGATTTGTGGACAAAATCTGTGGGAGTAGTGTACAGAAATGTGTTTTGAAAACATCTGCCTCATGGTGGCGCTAGAGCAGGGCCATGTGAGAAATGTGGGGCAGAGGTTCTGAATTGGCATCCAGGGAGTGTGTGTACTGAGTTTTTCTTAGACCGGGCCAACGGCGCCGGAGATTAGTTGGTAACAAGACGAACAGACACACACACACGGACAGACAGGGGCGAAAACATAATCTCGCCATGCCTTTCGACCTGGTGGAGACAATTATGGCTTACCTGTTCCAGGTTGTCACAGCATGTCTGCCTGTAGGAGGCGCTCTGGGTGAGCTGTCCACCGAGCTGCTCCACTCTCTCCCTCAGCTCTTCCCAGTATTGCCCCATGTTGGCCAGCCTTGTCCGGATGCGCTCCACCTCCCCAGGTGTCACAAACTTTGACAGGGCCTCACACTCTGCCTCCAAGTGGGCAAGAACGGCCCCTCGTTCCTCTAACCCCGCCCCCACCGCCTGAAAGGGACAGCAGTAAGAAGGAGATGGTTGAATCAATCTAACTATTGTTAAACAAGACTGTATATAATGCTGGAGGGTGTTTAATTTGACAAGACTGAATAGCTAGTTGGTTGTTGAATGCTTTATTAACAGTTTGCAAATAGTACAGTGGTACAATTATACGATGGTGCTAAAAGGATAACACAAAAAGCACTGAGGGCTTATTTCCATTGCGGTCCTCCTGTGAATACCAGCCAGTAAGCCAGTCAGTCACAGACATTAGCTTTTGTAGGGCTGGGCTCGCTGCTGCGGTCCAGCCAAAAATAAGTCTTGGGCAAATACTTGGATAGGCTATACCTTTTCCACTCACGATACGATACGCATCACGTTACATGGTTGACGATCCGATACATGGACGATATTGGTTCATTCATGGCAATACGATACAATTATTTAAAATCGATACAGTAACTATTTAGCAAAACATTTGGTATCACTTTACATTTTTATCTGTGTGAAAACGTGTAGACTAGAGAGTGCAGGTTTTTTAAGGGAAAATGTTATTATCATAGGTATAAATAAGTAAACAGTGCAAAGTCAAATGATACGATATTTTGCTGTTTGCATATTGATATAGTACTGTAGATCGTTGAAAATGTAAATTGATGCATCGTTGCTGTATCGTTATACCTCTAATGGCTACCGAACAAAAATACTGAAAGTACATTATAATGTATGACTTGTGTGTCGTACTGTACCTCCACGGTGCTGATGTGTCTGTCCAGGGGATCTGAGGAGGATGTTGTCCTTGCCCTTTCTAGCTCCTTCTCTCTGTCAGAGATCCAGCAGGAAAAGGCCACTGATTCACTGCTGAACCTCTCCCACCACACACACACCAGCTCCAGCTGGACAACACTGGAAGGACAGGACACTGGGTTAAGAAAGCTTCTCTTTCATTTTTAGAGCTGCAAAGAGCACACATGCCCACATGCACACACACACATTTCAAAATAGGAAAGGTACCTATAATACAGACTATCATAGGGCCACATACATTTTCAAGTCAAGTCACTATTATTTGGTACAGAATGCACGCATAACTGCCAAAGCTACTGTTGTGGTACGGTAGCAGAAAACAGTTACAAATAAAACATAATTATGTGAGGTATATTTATTTTTGTTTCAGCATTTTCTTTTCTTTTCTTTTTATTGTTGTGCAGTCTCCAGTAATTGAATGTGGTATTGTTTATTCATGTTTGGTGTCTAATAATCCCATAAGACACGAAAATAAAAAATCATTCATTCATTCATTCATTCATCAGGTGGAAATTTAATTGAGAACAAGAACTTTTTTCTGAGGTGTTTTATTTGTTAATAATGTCAAGTAAAGAAAATTGAATAATAGAACAATACTTCTTTCTGAGGTGGTCTTGCAGTTGTGAGACCATCTCTCTGGAGGACTGGGCCTGATGCAGGAGTACTGTCTGATTCCTGGGTCCCAGAAGAATATCTACTGCCTTCTCCAGGAGCAGATCTGCCTGAGACGCAACCTCCTCCGTTCTCTTGATGAACTCCTATAGACAGGACAAATAGATGCATGAGAAAATATAGGGCCCACACACACACACACACACACACACACACACACACACACACACACACACACACACACACACACACACACACACACACACACACACACACACACACACACACACACACACACACACACACACACACACACACAGCACAGGGATGTGTAGTGTGCCTGGAGGGGATAAATTTAACACATGCAAACAACAAATACATGCATACTCACACACACAAATGCATAACACATCACATGTACTGTACACATAGAGTTGCATTGCTTATATCAATATTAGAGCGCACGCATGTGCACAAACACGCACACACGCACACACACACACACACACACACACACACACACACACACACACACACACACACACACACACACACACACACACACACACACACACACACACACACACACACACACACACACACACAGTACCTTGTTGTGGTCCAGTTCAGTTCGGAGGCTGTCTAGGCTGTTGAAGATGAGTTCTTTGTTCATGGCTGTGTTGATGTTGCTGACAAACCTCCAGACGCTTTCTCTCTCTGCCTCAAAGTCCTGCCAGGAACTCAGAGCTGCCTGGAGATGTTATGAAGAGAAGAAAGGAATAGTATCAGGAATAGTATAGTAGTGGGCATAGTAAGAGTACTAGTTGGCATACAGCCACAGGTAAACTGTAACAAACTCCTACACAGTATTTTCTTCTCCTACATTTAAAAATAATATAGGCCTATAATGTATATATTTCAAAATATATATTTTTTAAAATATACATAATTTAAATAATTGTATACATTTTAAACAACAAATTAAATTAAGAAATTCAAGCAAGCTCGCAACGTGGCACGAAGTGGCACGTTTGTGCGCTTGTAGATCTCAAGCCAAACAACTATAATCTTCAAAAGTGACATTCTAGAGTCTGTAACTACGGCCCCTGGAAGTGGTGTAAAGGAAGTTGTCATTGTTCGTCGTTTCCGTTCATTACATTATCGTTACATTATCATCAAAACCTTTGTGTTTTGCCAATTATTTGGGGGCCCACTCGCAATATCCTCAGGTCCCAACAGTGGGCCTGCCCCTGGCCCACAGGTTTGGGAATATAATACCACATTATTTTGGGGGGTTCCCAGATGATTAACTTAATGTGCAACATTGTTTTCAGTTAACAGACCAACATAACATTTTAAGTGTATAGAGGGTAATATCTGCACATTTCTAAAGTGACAATTTAAGGACTTTTTAGTACCTCTAAAATGACAAATTAAACATTGGCCAAATTGGCAAATATTAGAGGCCGAAATTGTGAAAATAATCGATCTACCGGTACACGCTCACAACTGTGAGCGTGTAGATCGTCTATTTTCACAATAGAACCGTGTTATACAAAATGTAATGCCTCAACACTTAGAGCTCGTCAGGGTGGGGGGTCCCCAGTTAAAATATGATTATTTTGGGGGTCGCGGCCTGAAAAGGTTGAGAACCACTGCATTAGCACAGTGACACAGTGAGCCGCCCGGTCCTCATACCTGCAGGCTGAGTTCCTGTGTCACAGCTTTGCGGTCCACCTCTCTGAAGGCTCCTTCCAGCTCCCGTAGCGACTGGCTGAGCCCCTCCCCCTCCTGCATCTGGCGGCAGTGAGACACCAGTAGCTCCGCCTCCTTCCTATCGTCATGCAGACGCTTGAGGTGTTGCTGCAACATACACATACATGCGCACACATACAGTATGTGCACAATGCACATACAGTATGTGTGTGTGCGCGCACACGCACACACACACACACACGCACGCGCGCACGCACGCACGCACACACACACTCACACACACACACACACACACACACACACACACACACACACACACACACACACACACACACACACAGACACACACACACACACACACACAGAGATACACATAACAATATGTCAGAGATGCAATAATGTATAAACCTTCGCCAACGATTTCACATTTTCACCGTTCATCTGTCTGTGACCAACATCTCAAATACTAATGGCCGTAATGCCATACAATTTTCTGTGTACATTTATTTCTTTTCACCATAAAACCAACAAAACATTTTACCAACTACGAAACTACAAACATAAACACATTTTAAGCCGTGTATGGCTATACAGGTATACTGTATTAACCACTTAAACCATACTGTATATACACTTGGTTTGCTCCTTCTTTCCCTCTACACCAAATCACTTCAACGTATATGTGTAGTACAAGCTCATAATGTGTCATTTAGCAACACTTTTCAGGAAACTAATAAAAGTTCTATATTCTGTTGCTATAGAGTGTTTGTTCTGAAACAGTGGTCACACTGTCTTCCAGCTCTTTGTAAACAGAAAATACATTTTCAGGTGGGTTGCCATTTTCATCCAATCCAAGGAGAGAGTACTCATATATCAGCTTCAATTAAGACTTATTATAGCAACAAAATATCACTTACACCCCCTTTAAAGACAGCATGAAAGCATGTATGTTTATGATGGGCAATTATCATTGGAAATTGGAAGTAGAAAGTAGCATTAATGGACAGAAAGTACAAGACATGTCACACTGTTCCAGTGAGTTGGCATCATTTTTCAACAATAGAGTTTTCTAGGGCAGTCGTCTGCTTCAGACCCATATGTTCTCCATGAAGTCCTGACCCTCTGTACCAGACGGAACACAGAATCCCCCTCATATTGGGTTATTCTTAGTCTGCGACCCCCACGAGAGCGTCTCGTGTCTCACTTCTCGGTTCATGTTAATATTGCATCAAGGTTGTGTTAAGTTACTCCCCAGTGGATCTAAATCTCGTCATTTCACACAGTGGAATCTTAAAGAGCCTGTTACTCTCACACACAATTTTTCTTTTCTTTTTTCTCAAATTCAACACTCCATCCCAGTCTCACTGAGCTTCTTAATATCTGTTTGTCTAAACAATAAATTATGAGAAAACACAACACAATTGTGCTCAGTAGAGAGGCTGTCTGAGAATCCTTGGCTCCTTCATGCTTTATATTGAAGTGGCCCTGAAGAAGACACTTAACCCCTAACTGCTCCCCAGACTGAGTTAAAATACAGTAGTCAACCTCTGCTCCTAATATCTAGGATGGGTAAATGGAGGGGCTTTAATTCAGGTCCATGTGCAAATGGACTTGGCAAGGGATATCTTTTTTAAGATACATGTTTGCTATTGTCCAAGAACACATCAAAAGAATAGTTTGCCTCAGGGTGTTTGAAACTACAACTCTCCCCACATGTCAATTTGACATCAAGATTTGCTGTGTAGGGCTCCATCTTTGTGGAGACTGGGGTTTGATTCCTCCACAGTGCCTCAGACTTGCCCGGGATCCAAACTAGTGAAAATAGCAGATCTACAAGCACACAACGCATCGCTTTGTGCCGTGTTGTGAGCTTGTAGATCGGCTACTTTCACTACTTAATTATTATTTATGGAATTTTGTGGATTTGTTTGTTTTAAAATGTACATTATTATATAAAAAATATATTAAAAAAAATGTATGTTTTTTTTAATGTAGGAAAAGAAATCCGTGAACCACAAATGGGTCCCGACACACTGTTTGGGAAACAGTGTCCTATAGGTAGGTCAGGTTCTGTTGAGCAGGGAGTAGGGATGGGACGATATGAACATTTCATGTCACGATTATTGTGACCAAAAGAATTGCGACTTACGATATTATCGCAATAATCAAAATATCCCCAACATCCATTATCCTGGGCGGAATGTTTGCCAAAAAAATAACCGATCTACAAGCTCACAACACGTCGCAAGTTCGCAACACAACGCGCTGTGACCTTGTAGATCGGCTATTTTTTGGCAAAGAGATTTGGTAGAGAGTGAAAAAGAAATGCCCTCATTGTTAGCTGAAATGAAGCAGCCTCCCCAAGACTAGGAGTTGGCAGAGGCAAGGATCTATATACTGTACATGGGGGGGGGGGGGGGGGGGGGGGGCAATAGCAATGACTAAATTGGGAATAAAATCAAAAGTTGATTAAAAAAAACTCGCTCACTGAATGTAAAATGTGTCTCATTTGTAACAACACAGGTTCTGCTTAGGGCCCATTATTTTCCCATTAAGTGACTCCCATGAGTATGCAATGCAATCTCTGCCAAGCTGGCTGTGCACATGAGAAACTTTTCTAAATGATTATCTAACAGAAACTGTGGCTGACTGTTTCAGTGCATTTTTATGTTAAGTTAATGCTGCACCATTCAGTGTGATGTTTGACCAATGAAATAGAACAGCCAATAAAACAGATGACATGCTCTGCACCCAAGAGGGAGAAACCTGTTCATTTGGTGACCCCATTGCCTTTCACCTAACACCTCCATGAGGCCAGAATCTAAAATGAGCAAAGATTGTTAGGCCTTGCATCACTCCTCAAATCACCAGAATAGAATAATATATATTTTTCAATTGCTTCATTTTAAAATGAGCATTACTTGCATTTATCCATTTAGCCATCATAATTTATACATCATCAACAGTTTTACTTTAAGCATTCCCTCTTTAGCTGCTAGAAATATAAATAACAGAGACATACCTGGTGTATGAGGTACAGCTGCCTGGCCTCCTCCAGGCTCTCAGCCTCCAGGATCTGGTCTGTCTGGTCCTGAGCCTCCCTCCGTGCCCTCAGCACCTCCTCTAGAGCACCCCGTACGTCCTCTCTGAGCTCGTCACACTGGGACATAACGTTGCCCTCCTCGCCCCACTTAAAAAGACAAGCGAGTAGAGGACCAGAGAGCATGAGAGTTTGAGGAGAAGAGAAAGAATGGCAGGACATTACCAACTTGGAATATGCGGCGATGCGATATTAAACTAGAAAGGAGCAATTCTGTCAAAAAATCAGTCAAAGGTTAACAAAAAACAGGTTCACTTTGCTGGCAAATGATTCTCGGACCGAGAACGATAGTGTGTTGCCTATAGCAACCACACTAATAATCAAATCAACTTGCAGTACACCAGGGGTGACCAAAAAGGTAGATTGTGATCTACCAGTAGATCACAAAGGCTGTGCAGGTAGATCACATGACATGTCATTTTAAAAGTAGCTCTCAAGTCAAAAGAGTGTGGGCAACCCTGGAGTACACCAATAAAAGGAAAGACTACATCACTATAGTTCCAGTGTGATTTCACATTCCAGAATATAAACATTAACTACAACCTCAGCAATATAGTATTGGCAGGAAAGTAAGGGTTCAGTGTTGAGTGTTGAAAGAGTGATTTTTTTCTGTTATGTTTCATTTGTTTTCCTTTGCAGACTGGATGCTATTGGAATGAATGTGAGTAAGGTTTTACCTGACAGAGTGAAGCCAATAGTGCCCTGAGGTCGGTTGAGAGTTTTGCCAGGGCCGCTCTCTGCCTCTGGACCTCCAGTTCTGGGCTAACCTCGGACAGCACGGTCAGTCGGCTCTTCAGCCACAACAGGTTCTCTTCACGGCACTCCACTGCATCCTGAAGGGCCTACAAGTGTGGGAATTGGAATTGAAGCATAACAGAAGCAATGAAAAGCCTACTAAAGTTGAACTTTTAACTTTGACTTTATTTTAGTGCCCTGATGGAAAGGTCAGGCTCACCTGAATCGCGGTGTCCAGTTGTTCCTGATGGGTGGAGTCTCTAGCAGTCTCTCTCAAAAGCCTCACCTGCCTCCTCTGAGACGAGAGCCAATCAGAAAGCTCACAGAACCTACAAAGGTGGAGGCAAAGTGTGCCATAACACAGCAATTACATTCTGCCATTTTACCAGTGAAAAGGTCGGATTTAAAGGCCTTTTATGCTAATATCTAGTTAAGTAGTAAGTCAAATGTATCTGTCAATACTCACATCTCGTTCCACTCCCTCCATTTATCAGGGTGCTGCAGCAGCTTGAGGTAGATGGATTCTATTTGACCTTTAACCTCTGCCAGAGCCTTCCTGCTGGAGTCGAGGGCTCGGTGGGCAGAGTCGTTGTCGGGTAACTTCTCACATACATCCTCCATGTTCCTGATCCTCTTCTCACACGATGTCAGGGGCATGCGTTCCTTAAAGAATGCCTGGGAGGTGGGGGCGAGGTGAGAGAAAGCATAGGTGGATTACGTTGGCTGGAGAGCGCTGATGATCACAGGTGATTTTTATCTTTCCTCATTTTGCATTCATCTACAATTTTGCCAGATTTCCCAGTCAACGCTCTGACTCTTGTTCGCCATTTCACTCAATGTTGATGACTTGCATTTTACTTCCCACTTTTCTCTCTCTCATTACAGTGTTGGTGAGCTTGTAGATATGTTATTGTAGCATTTATTTGTACATTTATGTACATTTTCACTTATAATGATGTGCCCAAAATACGGACGCCAGGTTGGTCACTCTGTGAAACAACCACCACGGCTAATTTACAATTTTGCGACACTTTAGAGCGGAGCCAACCGCTCCTACATCTGGCTTTGTCTGTATGTATGTCCGCCCCCATTGGCCAAGCTTCGTGGGACTCATAATGAAAGAACTCATAAAAGGCATCACTCACTTCACACTATGTGTGATTTTTCCCCCTGTTGAAAATACATAATATTTACTGTATAAAACTCACCCTGTGCTCCCTGACCACACGTTCGCTGGTGCATGTGCCAGACAGAGCCTGCATCTCTCTGTCTAGCTCCTCCCTGCAGTCCTGCAGGACCGCCCCCACTCGTGCTTGCTCCACATCAACCTTCAGACGCATCAGGTGGGCAGGCACCTCACCCTGGACATCCTGTAAATGAAGTATTAGAGAGTTAGTAAAAACATCCCAGGACACAACGTGAGAACATAGTGAAAAGGCTTAAAACCGCAATCCATAACATTTATGATCCGATCTCGGGCCCCCTGCGTGAGTGCAGACATTTCTACTGTTCAGCTATAACGGAGAGCTCATTTGGGAAGATGAGTTATTTTCCTTTGAATTTCATTCAACATCTCTTGCCAACCAGTAGTGGTCCTATAGCAATGTAATTTCTCAATAGAAGAGGGGGGAAACCTCTGCCCACTGCAGTTGTGTTTAGCTATATTGTATTAACATACTTTACTATACAAATGGGTTAAAATAACTTTTTATTCACAAATCTGATTTGATAGATTGCAGCATTAACTTGGACCAGGTACAGATAAACATACAGATCTTAAGAAAATGTGTCAGATATAATGGTCTACTTAAGTTAAGCTAATGAAGTATTGACTGACTCTGCTCCCTGACAGGCAGCAATTAGTGAGAGTGATAAGTCGTAGTGAATTCCTACCTTCCATTGTTTGTGCAGTCTGCGGACAGTTTCCTGCAGCCCCTGTTGCTCGTCCTCTGGTAGGATGTCTGTTAGCTCATCACACGCCTTCAGAAACACACTCAACGCCCGCTGGTCCATCTGGTTGAAGAACTCCTGGACAGAATAAAAACCATACGTTATTTGGGCAAGGGAAGCACACTTGAGCTTATGTGAGTTTGCAATGAAAGGCTTCATTTCGAAACTAGACAGGTGTTTGTAGAGGAGGCAGAAGAGAAGAAGGGGTCATTTCATTATCTGGATATCCTGAAAGACCAAACTCAATGTTGAACAGGATTATTTCAACATGGATCCATTGATACACACTCAGAACCTCATCCAAGCCATTGTAGATCAGAAATTACCTAAATCCCCTACAGTACCCTCACAAAAAACATGCAGTAATCCTGGTCTCTATAATGCCTCTCCCTGGTCAGCCGGGGTGCCTGAAGTAGGGGAAAGGAACTGCTTGGAATAACGTGTTCCTTCCACACGCTACTCCCTACCGGGGAAACTCCCCCCTGTCAGGTGATAAGAAGCGGCCAGCACACTCCTCGTGCATTGCAGGAAGCATGAGCTCAGTTCAGGGCTCTCCCCAGGTTGTCAGAGGGAGAGTAGCACCCTCAGCAAAAAACGGGTTACAAAATTGTGGGATAAAATGTTGTTTTTAAAATTAGTCTTGAACTTGGCAATACATATTTGGCTGTTTTAGCCATCAGCAACAGACTATAAAATGGCCCACATGAGCCAGTACTGTAGATTTGGGCTCACTGTGTGCTTTTTCTGCAGCTCCTCTGGGTCGCCCCTCTCTCGCAGGCAGCCCTGAGCCGTCCTCAGCACCCTCTCCAGCTCCTGGCGGGACTCCTCGAACCTCCTCCTGAGACAGTTGTTGGCCTCCTCCTGCCTCCTCCACTCCCCCATCTCCTTCATCAAGGCCTAACGGAAGAGACAGCACAGGTCATGACGTGGGCGAACAGTCTCATAGGTAATGTATCGTAATTGCATTGTTCGTCTGTTCATTAAGCCGTGGAATAATGAGACAGATGAGTAATGCTAACCTGTACTGTTGTCTCTGGGGATATGTCTGTTCTGTGATTAACAGTAATTAACTCTCTCTATAGCTCCTGTACAATACTGCGATTGTATGAATGAATGTGTGTGTGTGTGTGTGTGTGTGTGTGTGTGTGTGTGTGTGCGTGTGTGTGTGTGTGTGTGTGTGTGTGTGTGTGTGTGTGTGTGTGTGTGTGTCACTTAGTGCATGTAAGTGCACGTCATGCTAACCTGTGCTGAGCTCTGTATGTCGGCCACTCTCTTTTGCAGGAGGGACTGGTCAAAGTTTCGGAGCACCTTACTGTTGGAGAGCGCCCTCTGCAGGGCGTGGTGGTTCCTCTCTATCACTGAGAGGCAACGTTTACTGCTCTGCTGCTGGTTCAGCAGGTCCTGGGAAGACAGAGGAGGAGGAACAAACATTTATGAATTTCATAGGGGGTAAAAAATACAAAACAACCATCAATACTGTACAACGCATCTTCAACTGAAAAGTGGCACAACTCATTGTCGCCCATTTTTGATAGATATAGTTATGCGATACTTGGTTACTTGTTCACATTATGTTCACTATATACTGTAGATACGGTAGACATATAAAGTTTGCTTGACCACAGATGCTATTTACATAGCAAGTTGTGTAGATAGAATGCAGAATTGATGTTTACCTGGTGGTACCCTAGTTTGCAGCATTCAATTGTTTGTTTTCTTTGCACTGTATACTTGAACATTTACAGGTACCTGCTGTTTGCTAACTACATAGGAATAATGCAACTTATTTCAATCTTACACTTTCTCTTTTTTTCTTTTTTTTTTTACTTTTGTTTATTGTTTTTTTTTAACAAGCATTCATTGTATGAATCAAGAAAATGTTTTAACAATAATCTTACACTTTCTCTAGTCTTACACTTTCTCTAGTATTTCTTCAGTTTAAACGTTTTTCTGTTGAAAAGATATCATTTTAGTCAAGTGAAAGGGTTGTGCGATGAAGTATAATCTTTGCCGTAACTGGACTTTACATTAGATAACTGGAATCTTTTTGATTCAAAGTCTGTCCCGCTCTTTGAACTGCAACACAGCCATCATACAGTATCTAACCTGCCAGGTGACTTTGTGCTGGGCATGGGTCTGTGTTTCGGGGTCTCTGGCAGCGGCGGTGATGCGGCTGGCCCTCTCCAGAGCCTGGTAGAAGCCGCTGATGTGCTTCTCCATTTCCTCCAGCAGGGGCAGCAGGCCGTGGCACTCCCTCACCAGGGGCGGACACCGCTCTCTCATCTGAAAATACACACACAGAAAACTAAACGACGCTGACCGAAAGAGGTGATGTGGAGCAGTGGGGTTCTCAACCTGTGGGTCGGGACCCCCAGGGGTGTCCCCAGATGATTAACTTAACGTGCAACATTGTTTTCTCTCTCAACGGTAAACAAACCAAGGTAAAGTTTGCACATTTCTAAAGTGACAATTTACTTTTTAATTAAAGGAGTAGTTCACCACTTTTCAACCTGTCTTCATATAATAGGTCCTCACTAATGTTCATGATAAAATATCACAATTTTTTTCTACTCAGTCCGGGTCTCATAGGAGAGCTGTGGGAAGTTCAGAATCCATCGTCTTGTGACATCATCATTTTCCAAAAAAAGAAATTAATCAATATTTTTGAAAAAAATATTTAAATTTTTATTATTGCGAGAACAATGGCTTCCACTTTAAAATTGCAACTTTTCAGGAATAGAAAGCCTGCAGTTTCTATAAGCTGGATTGGCAATCGATGATGTCACAAGACGATGGGTTTCTGACCTGCCCACAACCCTCCTCTGAGAAAAAAAAAGAAAAGAAGAAAAAATAATATTTATTTACTATTTTTGAGTGAGGACCAATTATATGAACATAGGTTGAAAAGTGGTGGAGTGCCCCTTTAAACATTGGCCAAATTAAAAAATATTAGAGGCAGAAATTATGAAAATAGCTGCTATTTTCACAATAGAACTGTGTTATAAAAAATGCAATTCCTCAACTCTTAGTGCTTGTCAGGGTGGGGGTGTTCCCCAGTTAAAATATGATTATTTTGGGAGTCACATCCTCCACTGATGTGGAGGATGTGGGTAAATAGGTTGAGATAACGATATTGGGATGTTGGTACGTTTGACATACTTTGCCTCAGATGTGCTACTTTGTCAAAAAGAGACAAAAACTAGAAGCAGTGCTCTTCCGAGCACAGGTCTCCACCAGGCCAGGCGTCCTGGTGGTGCTACTGTATAATAGGCCAATGTAAAAAGGGTGGCATATGTTCTTCACCTTAGACCTGGCAATCGGACGCTGCATGCATGATTTGAGGCATTGTGTTCCAAAAAATTGTTTTGCTAAAGTCTACCTGCTGGTGGCGCTATAACAGGCCAATGCGAAAAGGGTAGCATTTGTTCCTTGACATAGTGGGAATATGTGTGGCAAATTTCACGGTAATCGCAAGCTGCGTTGATGATTTGAGGCATTTTGTTCAAAAACTGAGCAATCCTGTCAACTTTGGAAGCTAATATTAGCCAATCAGGATGGGATATGAAATATCAGACGGATCAGAATTGATCACATGACTATAGAGATACTGTGTACTGATTTGTGTTATTTATAATATCCAAAAATATGTTTTACATAAGTCGGCCCAAAGGTGGCGCTAAAAAAGGCTGAAAAATTCAGTGGAAAGGTTTTTCCTTGGCCTCTAGGGAGTGTGTGTACAAAGTTTGACACTGATCGGTGGAGTTATAGGTAAAAACGCAAATTGGCCTGTTATAGCGTCACCATGGGGCTGATTTGAACATTTTGACGTGGCATTTCTTCCTCGGCCTAGTGGGAATGTGTGTGTGCGATTTCATGATAATTGCACTTTGCGTTTGTGATTTGAGGCATTCTGTTCAAAATGGCTCAATCCTACAAACTTTGGAAGCCAATCTTAGCCAATCAGGATGGAATATGCAAAATCGGACAGATCCATATCGATCACATGACTGTCGAGATACTGCCTACCGATTTGTAGGATTTTTGGACAAAATCTGTAAGAGTGGTGTACAGAAATGTGTTTTGCGAACATCGGCCTCATGGTGGCGCTAGAACAGGCCCATTTGAAAAATGTCGGTCAGAGGTTCTGATTTGGCATCCAGGGAGTGTGTGTGCTCATTTTGGCAGCGACCGGGCCAACGGCGACTGAGATTAGGTGGTAACAAACTGCGAGGACGCACGGACGGACGCACGCACGGACGCACAGGCGGACGGATGGACGGACGGACGGATGGATTGAGGGGAAAACATACTCTCCCCCATGCCTTCGGCTGGTGGAGACAATAAAATAAAAATCAAGCTAGATTTTCCATGAGATACTAGCAGGTACCTTGCTCAGATGACCTTTGACCGTTGCCATAGTAGCCATGACCCTAGCACCCTCATCCTGTGACGCATCCTTGACAAGGAGCTGAGCACTACGGGCAGCCAGCTTGTATTGGGTTTCCATGGCAGCGACCTTTTGCTTGGTATTCTGAGATAGAGAGAGATGTGGGAGTAAAGAGTAAAAGTCATCTTAGAGATGAAGACAACTAAACTCGTAGGACATACAAAAATGCCCAAACATTATTAAAAAGCAATTACATATCATCCTGGCCTGCATGTGTACACAGTCAAATCCTTAGTGATAATTTAACTCAGAGAGTGTACTAATGGAACCAAATGTACCAGGTCCATTTGGTTTTAAGTGTACACTCTCTAAGTTAAAACGAACACCCACATTTTCTATGTGTACTGCAGCTAGATCACGAGGAGGAAAAGCATCTCAGAAAGCACGCACACACGCACACACACACTTTAGTATGCTGTGTTAATATATTGCTTAACAAAGGGGCCTCTACAATTTCACATATCTACTGGTATGAGCAAGTAGTGTTTCCGTGGAAATCCCAGCTTAACTTAAATTACACAGTTAACAGAAACTCCCACCAGCGGAGAACATTTGAGTAGAGCACCATTTTTCTTCAGAGACAAATAAATTGTTGCTGTTGCACAGCAAACTAATGCCATTGAGCAAGGCAGCTAAAAACCACTGTGGTATGCAATCAACCCATCAACCAAATGGATCCTTACAGGGCCATTTGGTTTAATTTTACGCTCTCAAGAGTTCAATTGTTGTTAAACATTTGCACTACTTACTTTACAAGAAGTCTACACAATTAGAGGATGTAGAAGAATTGATATTTTGATCAACGTTGGCCTGTTATATCTCCTATGGTACCACATCAATACAGCATGGAATTATGGACAAAATCTTATCCAACGACACAACAAAAGTTTTGGGTCTGAGAGGCTACATCTCATCAAATGGTGGTCCATGGCTCAAATGCAGAATAAATAATGGACCTTGATATGAAAAGGGTTGAAAACCAGTGCTCTATAAACTATGAGCATCTGCGTTTCTCACCTCCACATCCTGGAGGAAGGCTCGGACATTCAGGAAGGACACCTGGACAGAGGCATTGAGCTTGGCCTCAGCCGTGTCCAGCAGATCTCTGAGAGCTGACAGTGCTTTCAAATGATCCTTCCTCCACTTCTCCATCTCATCTGCACGGGCATACTGTAGACAATAGAGGTGTGACACGCATTTTGAGAAAACTTTCATTCACAGATTTGCTGGCCTGGGACAAACAGAATTTCCAAATTTGTTTTATAACGTGAGTTGTCCTAGATGGAGTAAACCTCTGCTTAATATAGTTCAAAAGAGTATTATGATCAATCATGCAAAGTATAGACTCAGTTTCATATGCTCAAGGTTTTCATCTTAACGGTATTCATCTTAATGCATTATATGCAAGGTTAACTCAACTCATCTGACGCATGCAAAAAACACAAACCATGAAATATATTTGAAAATACTATTTCTCCCCAACGCCTGACCTTTATCTGATCTAATTTTGACACGTCAGATTAAACAAGACTGTTGTTTATTACCTGTTTAACTTTGAGAAAGAGGTCCCTCCATCTGCCATTCAGTAGAAGCAGCTGCTGTTTGAGGTCCAGTGACACTATCTCGTCACACGTCTCGATCAGAAAGTTTCCTGCGTCGTTCATGATGTTGTGCTGATCCATCCAGTGGTTCAGAACCCTGAAGAACTCCTGAGAAGAGAAGATGGAACCGCAGTTCTTATGGTCTTATGGGACAGATCCATGTTGATGAGATGAGTGTAGACATACTGTGTACCGATTTGCGTCATTTTAGGGCAAAATCTGTAGTAGTGTCCAAAAATGTGTTTTAAAAAATCGGCCTGAAGGTGGCGCAAAATGGGACAGATCCATGTTGATGACATGATCGTAGAGCAAGTGTGTACCGATTTGCGTGATTTTAGGGCAAAACTTTTAGGAGCAGTGTCCAGAAATTTGTTTTGCAAGAATCGGCCTCATGGTGGCGCTAGAAGAGGGCCCATGTGAGAATTGCAAAATTTGGCATGAATCGGGGCAACGGTTGCGGAGATATGAGCAGGGCAAAAGTGTGACGTGTGACAGACAGACAGACAGACAGACAGACAGACAGACAGACAAACAGACAGCTGGTCGAGGTTTTGATAGTAACTGCGACCTGACAGTCACAAAAACGCTACTATTTTTTGTGCAATAATTAAGTAAAAATACATTTTAGTAATGTAATGTTCTCTATTGTTGCTTGTTTTTATGTGTTTTTGTTTGTTTATTTGTGGGGATGGCAGATGTAAATTAGCATATTTGCTACATCCGGTGTATTGTTCATTAATATGTGGTGTCCCTTCTAAATAAACAAATTAAGTAAATTAATTACATATAGACAGGTACATACAGACATACAGACAACGATATATAGATAGATAGACAGACAGACAGACAGACAGACAGACAGACAGACAGACAGACAGACAGACAGACAGACAGACAGACAATGTAGATAGGTAGTTAGATATCCAAGGATAGACAAACAGACAGACAGACAGACAGACAGACAGACAGACAGACAGACAGACAGACAGATAGACAGATAGATAGATAATGTGGTAGGTAGGTCTGTAGATATGAGTAAGGAAGAAAAAAATGAAAATGTACAGTAAAATTGAAAGAGATTACATTTGGGGTAATTGGCTGTGTAATCCTCAGGGCTTGGTTAGTGGGGATAATAATTAGGATTGAAGTAACCATGGTGATGTGAAGGCATGTGGAAGGCCAAGGGGATCATCTGATACCCATAGTGGATTCCACTCCTCTCACAAGATACAAAATCCTTTAAAATATGGCTTGCATTGATTGGTACCACTGCAGTCATATTCCTAACCATCACATTTGTAAATGTCTGGAGGGGAATTTTCTAGGTTGCGAAAATCTTTAGCACTCACCCCAAAATGCATTTCTCATTAATGTGTCATAGCTATTTATGTACACAGCTTATGCTGCTGTAAACTCAATTAAAAGTCACTTGCCGACACGCACAGATCTTCAAGCGATGCAACGCATTGTTGGCTTGAAGCTCTGTTCTTGTTGGCTAGCAATGGTGTAATGCGAATATGGGATAGAGCAGGGGTTCCCAAACTTTTTAGTTCAAGACCCAAAATGAAATTAGCAGATCTATAAGCTCACAACACGTCACTTCGTGCCGCCTTGTGAGCTTGTAGATCAGCCATTTTCACTACTTATTTAAATATTTATTAATGAAATTCTTTTGAAAAATCATTGAATGTGTTTTTAATTAATGAAAGCTTTTTTTTATGTTTTGAAATAATTATAATTAAAAACAAAATGTAGGAGACAAAAAACTAAGGGATGTTTATTCGCGACCCATAAAAATGTGTCCGCGACCAACAAATGTGTCCCGACCCACTGTTTGGGAAGCGGTGCGAGAGCAGTGTTTCTCAACCACTGTGCCTGGGGACCTTTGGTGTGCCCCTGAGAAGGGTCAAATGCGCCCCTTGAAACTGCTTGAAAGACAGTATTGTATTTATCATTTTAAAAATGATTTAAACTAGTGAAAACAGTCGATCTACAAGCACACAACGCTTTGCACCGCGAGGCGTTGTGTGCTTGTAGATCTGCTGTTTCCACTACTGTTGTGCGACAGCCTTGTATGATGAAGCAGGGCTTTACTTTGCGAAGAAACGTACAAATTTGAAACTTGGAGATACAAGGTTTCTTCCCAACAGTGACGATATTTACATATTATGTTGGTGTGCCCAATGGATCCTTGGGACATGAAAAGTGTGCCCATGCAGAAAAAAGTTGAGAAACGGTGCGAAAAATGACTTTTTTCTATTGCTTAGTCACGCCATGGAGAGTAGAGTTCAATAATATTTTTAGTTTTTTGTCGCATTCCTTAGACAAAAATGTGATAACAATAAATTTACCCCCATTCATTCCGGATGGGGACCCGTTTCGAAACGGGTCCCCATCCGGAATCAGTGGGGATAAATTTACTCGAATCAAATTTTTGTCTTAGGAATGTGACAAAAAACAAAAAATATTATTGAACTCTACTCTCCATGGCGTGACTAAGCAATAGAAAAAAAGTCATTTTGGGGGTGAACTACTCCTTTAGACCTCATACCCGCTTGGTGTTCTCCGGCTGGCCCAGGGCTGCCTCGGCGTCCTCCAGCCAGGCCTGCAGGGAGGCCACGGTGGAGGTGTACCTCTCCCAGTTGGACAGCACCTCGTCCAGCATGCTCCTCACGCTGCGCACCTCCACAGACAGACTCCTCCACTGGGTCACCACCTCGCGCAGGAACCTCCGCACGCCCGTCTCCCCTTCGTCCACTGGAGGAGGGATAGACAGACTTGCCTGGTTAATAAACCAGACTCTATCACACACTTCGTTTTGGGAAGAGAGTCTGGAATTTCGGGGAGAGATTATTTTTCTGGGGGGCGGGCTAACCCTTTCTGGTGGCCGGTGGAAATGGATTCTCAATTGTGAGGCTCCAGACCACACTACACCACAGGTTGGTGTTGCACGTTCTGGTTTATTAACCAGGCTATAGACAGACAGGCACGTGCACACATAGACATCAAAGGGGGCTTGAGCCACTGCCCTTTTACCCGTCTGTAAAATGTGCCCTCTCCAGACCATGAATGCAGTTTTCACTATGGTGAAAGAAATGCAAATGCCCCCTTTCCATGCCATACCTGAAGGCAGCATTCAAGAGAATTGCCTTGTCCAATTTGCTCTCCTGTACTTGAATACAGCATCTTTATGTTGAAAGAATTGCCCTCACTGTGAAGCAAGCCATGCTGTATGCCACCTCTCCAGTATTGCCTTTTTTATGCTTAGTTTAGTGTGGTATCAAGTACCGAAAATAGCCGGCCTCCAAGCTCACAATGCGTTGCAGTGTGATGCGTTGTGAGCTTGGAGGTCTGCTTTTTTCAATATTTTCAACAAATGGCCCTCCCCTGCCTCTCTAAGATTCTCTGCACTTCCCTGGCGACAGACATAAACAAATTAGGCTGTGGCTGCGTGGGTTGAGAAGATGCCGTCTGGAAATAGGAAGGTCAACCAGTTTGACCCAAAGCTAGCCCCTCATATTATGTTGAAGTTTCCCTGAGCTAACAACTTGTGCTCATCATAGCCACCTGAGCAGACATCAGCTGGGTGAAGCTGTAAAAGCAATTTCCCCTCTCTCAGGGAACAAGAAAAAATACTCCCTAAGAATAATATCTTGCAACCCTACCATTTAATCTTAATCATTTATTTCATTATTATTTCAAATGGCTTTTCCAATTCCCCCCCTCCCCCAGGTTGAAGAAAATGGATGGTCAGCCCTAGTTTGAGACCGTTCTTGAACTAAAGATGAATTGTTTACAAAGGTGTTAAAAACCAAGGCCCAGAAGTATGCACACACAGATGCACTCTCACACGCACACATGCGCGCGCACACACACACACACACACACACACACACACACACACACACACACACACACACACACACACACACACACACACACACACACACACACACACACACACACACACACACACACACCTGACCTCGAAAATATTCTCGCTACGTGAGGGATGTGGTGTCTTTGCCTATGTGATCCATCATAGTGGTCCAGAATACACAGGCTCACATATTTGAACCACAAGTGCAAAACTCCAGCCGGTCAATATGGAGCTAGGAAATGCATTCTTTCCACCCCGAAAATAACCTATTTTAAATGCACATCAATATGCCAGTGCAATTGCTACCAAATGGCAGAAAATTACCTATCGAACCCCCCTCGTCCTCCAGACATCAATTCGCGATAACAGGAAAGCCTTTAGAAAGAATCCCAAAAGATGGGCCACAATCTGCCCAATCAAAGCCCAGGGCACAGACTACCAGCTGGGCTTATGGGGGACTTAATTTTTCGGGGTCGACCAATCAAGCCTCCGATCTCCTGATTCTCGCCACACCTCACTTCCCTCCTCTGCATACCCTAAAGCAGTGCAACCCTGGAACTTAATGAAACCAACAAGCTAGCTCTGCCAGTGCCCAGAGACAGTAGAAGTGGAGCAGCCGCTAGCTAACTAATGGAGTAGTATTCCCCGCTGAGAGCTGGGAGTCGAGGAACCTCATTTAGCAGTAGCCTGGAGACCTCACTTTTACCGACCAGTAAAACAGAAAGGGGGAGATGGAGGAGAGAGTCTGATTGGTTATTGAGTTGTTGAGAGGGGATATGATTGAAGGTGAGATATTGTATTGTGAGATGTTCAACGCTCATGGTATGTCAGATAGGACACATTTTGCCCCAGGGAACCATTCAATAGCAGATAACAGCATCCTCAAAACCACCAAGAATACACACATTTAATAATCAATAGGAACAGAATACAATGCACATATAGTGACAAATAGCGCATAAAACATTAAAAACATAAATGCCCTTTCCAGAAAGGGCAACTTATGAATATTGCAAACACATATTACAAATCAATTAGAAGGCTTGACATTTCCGCTCTCACCTGAGCCATCAGCGCTGACATAGAGCTCAGCAGAATGCTTCAGAGACTGGAACAATGACTCATAATTCTCAAAGAAATGTTGCTTTTCCACAAACGTCTAGAGGAGACAGGAGACATGGCTTAAATTTAATAAGATGTTAATGAAATATCCCTTGATGTCAAAAGCTGAATAAAATCCTATTCGAGAAGACGTGGCGTCCCCAGACATTTTACTTGTCAAAGATCTCTTTACTTTTTACAGAGCTCAATTTATGGCCTACATTTTATAATTTGTATCAGTGTTAAATAGACAGTATGCTGATAATGGCTGTGTAATATGGTAATAAATATCTATTCCATGTTGCTTCATATAGCACGTAGATGAATCTTAATACACAAAATGGCAGTGTGTGTGAAACTCAAATAAATATCAAATTATAGTGTAGTCCACAGTTCTGAGGATATTTGTCTAATGCATACTAAAACAAATCAAAATCTAGAAATGATTTATAATTAGACCTATAGGCCTAGCTGCATTGGGAACCCAGACAATGTGAGGGATCTTTAAGATAACTAGCCTTGTAAGTCAACATTACGATTTACACAAAATGAAAATGATATACGGTATGGCTGAGCTTACAATATAGTTTTGGAGCATCACTTCAACTGACTCCCGTCGGCCATATTTGATGATCCAAGACTTGAGTTTGGACTCAGCCTGGATGAGAAAGGCCTGCATGTGGTGCTGGTTCTCCAGGAATTCCATCTTGGCCAGGTGGGCATTGGAAGAGGTGGACACATAATTCATCCTAAAAGAGAGTCCACGTGGGTCATTCAACCTATTGCCTGATTTATATTTTCTTTTACTTCCTGTAAAATTACCAATGTGAATTTGCAACACAGCAAAATCCAGTGTTAATTTAAACCTGAAATGGACCTACTCTCAGGCTTAAATGAGCACAGTATGTACCGGTAGTTGCGTAATGTTGCAATTCCGAGATTAGTTCCAGGTTCTTAAACATTACATTAACATACACACAAACAAGACACTTGGATAATACTGTGAGAGATGCGGGTGATTTTTTGGGGCGAGTTTTGCCCTTGTTAATCTTGGACCCCTACAGTATTTTCTTCGTTTTTGGATTCTTTACTATGAAGGAATGCAGAAAAAATTCTCCTTGAATTCAAGGCTTCATATTTTGAGGGTGAATTATTCCATTAAACTAAAATAACCAATCTGTTCAGAGAGTCATAAAACAGGACTGTTTTTTCATTAATGTGGATTGCATCTTTGATGAGGATGTGTGCCTCTAATGCGTTGATCCAGATTGTAAGATGGGAGTGTTGGTTGTGACTACTGTACCTCTCTGCCATGTCCTGGAGCTGGTCAGGGGGAACGGGTATCCCATCAATGCTTCTGTCCCGATGGATCCTCTGAAAGACCTGCTTATGACTCTCCAGGCTTTTCAACACATCCTGCACAACATGTACAGTACGTTTAGTATATGAGAAACACACATTCACTTGCACACACACACACACACAGGCATAGATGAATAATTGTGCACAACTGAACACAAACATTTTGTGCTTTTGGACACACATATGGCCCCAAATAGTGAATTTATTCAACTCGATTCAAAGCTCAATAAAATGAAAGAAAATCATGATGTGTGCATCCACTTTTAATCTGTAACGGCAGGTTTATACGTACTTTGTTGCATGCCAATGTTACATAAGGAACATTGCCGATCTACAAGATGTACGCAGGTGTGCAACCAAGTATAAGCTATACAGTAACGTACAAATATTCTGTTTTCACCCTCCGTGCTAACCTTGTGCTGCTCCAGGGTCCTGTGGACAGTGTTAGCCGTCTCATCGGGTGCCTGTTGGACCGTGATCTCTTGCCGCAGCGCCCCCTCAGCCTGGTGCAGCCACAGCCCCACCATGCCCAGAGGAGACGGCAGAGACCTGTCCAACAGCAGGTGCCAGTCCAGGAGCTGAGAGGAGGACGGGTACAACAGTTAATCAAACTAATCTATTCAGTATATTATACAAAATAAATCGGTAATTGAATAATCAATTAGTGATCAATCAATACTTTGGACATGTCATTATAGGTAAACCGCTATTATTATAATTAGTTGCAGCCCTGGAGATGACGCCAACAGGATAGATCTCAAAGTCTAAATGGTGGGAGAAGCTCAAAGACAAGAAATATGTTTTATGTCAGTTAATCAATAAGCGATACAGAATGATCTATCTCAGTTTCTATTATATATTCTATTGTATTGTGTAGCGAGGTGCATCACAATAAATTGCTATGGAAATGACCACTTTCTACATGTCAATATGAAGATACAATGAAGATACAATGCTGATGCTGGAGCGGATACAATTCATGTCCCAATTAATTCAGTTGAATTCTGAATAGGAGGGACATGAAGCAGCTGTTCCAAATGACCTACAGTGACATCAAAGTGCATAATATCCTGCATAATGTGCTGGTCAGGATACTTGTCCACATAAATTAACCAGTCACAGTTTTCTTCTCACCGTGTATTTTGGAATAGAAAACAACCTCTCTCAGTCATAATTTACCAGTAGCTGTGGTTTAATTGGCAACCTGACCATGAGGCTAACAGGTGACTGTGTTTACTTTTAAGCCTGATTTATATTTAGTTGCTCGCTGGTGTTGCATGCAAAAAATAGCCCCTCTACAAGCTCACAACGCATTGCAATGTGACATGTAGCAAGCTTGTAGATCTGCTATATTTGTCGTGAAAAGTCGTGAAAATGTGTGCAAATCTTTGAATATACCGGTATGTATTTTTAAGCAAACATAACATTTGTAACGCAAATTTTGCTTGTGGGGGGTCCCTGGAACTACGGTAAATATTTTGAGATGGGGATCCATGGCTAAATACATATAATTTTGGGGGTCCTTCACATGAAAAGGTTTGAGCACCACTGACATAGAAACATAGGCTTTTCAAAAAACCTTAGAAGGATTTGAAATATTCAAAGACTCACGATTATTCAAGAGTTACGGTAAATCAGAAAATAATGCATTCCCAGTCTAAATGGGTTAAAAAAAAAACGCTATGAAGTACATTCATGGGGGGCCCACACTGAACCCTTGTACCCAGGGCCCAGAATTTGGTGCGACACTCCTGAACACCACCATTACTCTCACCCTATTGGAGACCCGTTCCCAGGCCTGTTTGACCAGCGCCTGATCTACGGTCAGCATTCCGTCCCTCTGCGTGGACTGCAACGCTGCTTCCACCTGCCTCCTCCTCATCTCCAGCTGCACACGCAGACTCTTGAAGAGCTAAAGAGACAGAGAAAAATACATAAAACGGCAGAAGTGGGGAAATCTATAATGATGCATGACAACTCGCTATGCCATACAGAAAGAAAAGCCATAAAACCTTCAACAGCCTGCACAAATCATAAGAAGAGTCATCTCAGTGTCAGTTCAATGAAATCCTCTCCACCATAGTCAGTACTACCGCATCGTATTCCAGACTAATTAGACATTCACTGTCAGACACTGTTACTAATTGTTCTTAAATCCTCTCCCTTGCTGTGGCTTCAAATTCCCAGACTTCACACACAGAACAATGTACAAAGGAAATGTGGGATATCCCTCATCATCATCATGCTGCCAAATATGGAACATATCCTGAGGCTTGGTGGAGTAAACTTGATTGGGTGAATGGCAGCATAATACCACTGATCAGACTGTGTCTGCCCAGACGTACATGTTGCATCTGTGGTGCTTTCATGTGTGTATATTCTGTGTGTGTGCGTGCGTGCGTGCATGCGTGTGTGTGTGTGTGTGCGTGCGTGTGTGTGCATGTTCCTTCCTGTGTGTGCATGCGCACGCATGTGCATGCATGAGAGATTTTCAGTTTCATGTGACTGTTCTTGAATGTGCGCTGACTTTGAACTGCTCTTGGAGTTCCTTCTCCCGGTCTCTTGTGCAAACGGAAACACGGACACAAATACGCCCACACACATACTGTGCATACACAATCACACACCGCGGCAATGCACATGCACACTCTTGCGCAAAGGACACAAACCTGGTACTGCTGACTGAGATTGCCCTCAATCTCCTGGGCTTGTGCTGCGTCTCTCTCCAGCTGGTCAAGCCACATCTTCAGCTCCCTGAGGCTCTTGCGCTGCTCTCTCTGGGAGGCCGGGAGGGACAAAGGAGTGGAGGAGAGTGGACACAACACATTGAAGACAAAGGGATGGAATGCAAGAAACAGGAGCGACAGAAAGACAAAGGAGAGGAGAAGCAGAAAAACGGGAGGATGGAGAGGCAAAGTGATTAGAAAACTCAAAAGTACAGGCGAGATGTTTGAGGGTCGGGAGATGAAAGGATGGATGGAGGGGGGTAAGAGGTATAAAGAGAGGGCACAGTGTGTACTATTAAACACGTGTACTATTAATCAACCATAACCCCCCCCCCCCCCACCAAGACATAATCTCAAAACCAACTGCTGCTAAAAGCACTCATTTTTAACAGAGTACCATGTTTAAGACCCCCTGCTAAATTCTCATTGGATTTTTAAATAGCCATGACAATAATCCCATCCCACTCAAAAGCTGATTAGATAGACTATTTAATTCTAAAGCTATTCAGTTCCAGTTTTCTTTTCTTTTCTTATTGATTCTCTTTGGCCCAGCCTCAAATTCTATTCTTTGTTTGGGTTTCAGCCGTGAAGATGGAGTTTCCCATTTCCAAGGGGAAGCATTCCATTATCTACCAAACCACGCTCCCCCTGCCTTAACATGTACAGTTTATTTTATATCTATGCTTCCATTGTCCTTTAAATTATTATTTATAATTATATATTTGGTCATTTTTATGTTCAACAACAAAAGACAAACAAAACAAAACAAAACAAAACAAAACAAAACAAAACAAAACAAAACAAAACAAAACAAAACAAAACACAGACTCTAATTAACGTTTGCACGGGGTGAGAGTGAGACAAAAGCATTATTTAAACATTGTAAATCTCGGTGGGTTAGTAAGACGAATGTCAGGAGCAGGCTATCTGACACCAACACCACAAGTACAACAACTATAAACAGCAAGGAACATCACAGCCTGACACAGAAAGCGAGAATGGTTAGCGTGGCTTCACGGTGTGTCAGTCAGAGCTCCTGACACTGCAACCTTAACAAACAACCCACCTCTGTTCACAAGCCTTCCATCAAACACGGTGCACCAATGTGCACCACAACGCCAGGGGGCCCTCATTGTCATGCTAATGGAGAAATGGGAGCCACAGTTCTTGGTGGTAATGGTAATAAATGGTAATATATCACATCATATTATACTTGTTATCATCACTGGTGAAACCCCAGGGCACTAACGTCACCTCAGGTGAGATAAAGTGACAACATTATAACAAATGGGTTCCTATTCTACATGAAAAACACTGTTAACCTAACCTGACTTTCGCCAGATAGTTGCAGCAGTGCGTAACGCTCTGCCTTACATCTGGGCTCTCTCGGGCACACTCGATGTAAGGGGCGGGCCATTTTTTTAATTTCTGTAGCTGGTGATTGGATGTGGCCGTTTCTATCACAGTCTGGGAGTGCCAACTCCAACCACTCATATTGGCCTGTCTGCATGACGTTGCACCCAGAATCCGCCTCCTGGGTTTCCACGTGGTCTGCAATCAGACTCTATTGGCTCAGAGCCGCTCAGAGCCCGCCCATAGCTGCCGCTGATTGGTCCGGCCCGGGACTTTACGAGTGTTATCAACGCTGGCCGAGCAAGCCCAGATGGTAAAGCAGAGCGTTATATACGCAATGCTGCCACCATCTGGCGAAAGTCAGGTTACTGTTAACCAATACTATGATTCAATAATATAGCCATAACAGATAAACCCTGGTGTAATGTATATGGTAAGGGTGCAGGTGTGCGAGGGAGAACCTAAAGCCTGATTTTAGTTGCGTGCCGTCGCGCACAACGGAAATAGCAGGTCTACAAGCCCACAACGCGCTGTGCTGGGAGGGACAAGTTGTGAGCCTGTAGACCTGCAATTTCTGGCGCGAAACACCCATGCACAGTGAAGTACAGTATAATTGGCTCTAATGATATTCAGCTGCAAAGTTTGATGGAAAGCTTGCCCAAGGGACCTTAATTTACTATACAACCTACCTCCAACATTTCCTCAATATCTCGAGGAGCAAGACCAAACTGTAGGACAGAGGCAGCAACAACAACCACAGGAGAACAGTCATCACACAACAACCACCAGAGACCAGAGAGAGACAGACAAGGAAATATGCCTATAATATACACACACACACACACACACCGTCGTACGATGGTGCCGTGCTGAGAAAATAGCGAATCTACAAGCTTTTATATTGGCTATTTTTGGCACACGCCACCGTCGCACAACAAAGTATAAATTAGGCTACAGGTATACACCAACAGAAAGATGTGCAACAACGAAGCAATCAAGAACAGGAAAAATACGACCAAACCTGGGCCAACATTTAGACACTGGAACTCATTCCTGGTATTTGTTTAAATTAGCTTGCTGTACCAAATATACCAGTTTTGCCACATTAGTAAAGCTTAGATAAAAGTCATGTCTATTGTAATCAGTCACAGAGTTCTAGGGATACTGAATGTAACTATGTGGCAAACCCCACGTGTGTGCCACCGGAATATATTATATATATACATACAGTATATATATATACACATTAATTTGAATAGTATTCAACCCAGGACTGGACGCTACACTTTAATATAAACTAATGGGGAAGGGTAGAGATGTTATGGGTAAAGTTTGACACATCTGAAGATCAAAATGTGATTTGAGACTAGTCTGGAGACGAAGACAGATCATGCAGCCTAGGTGAACAATGAGTAAAGGATGCAACTGTGATGAAGAGGAGGAAAGAAAAATGGCAAATCTACAATGAAAAATCCTGAGTGTTCATTTGACTCGGAAGGTGTAAAGATGGACCAAAAAGGGTGTTAAAGCCGCAATCCACAACTTTCATGAACTACTTGGGATTTGAACCTGGATCCCCTGCTTAAGCGTCAAATTTCTTTCTTTCTTCTTTTTTTAAACTGTTGAGCTATAACGCATAGCTCATTTAGGAAGGCAAAACATTTCCCTTTTAATTTAATTCAACCAGTAGTAATCCTATCTAACCACAGGATCAAAATCTATTTTAACAGATTAGTTAAAAACTCTTGATTCCAAAGGGCTCTTTACTAAACCCCTCCTGTTTTAGCAGTACATTAAATATCTTCGAAACACATTCAGCGTAAATGCTCGATCTATAAGCTGAGTTTAGATCGGCTATTTTCGCTCCCCAGAACAGCGATGCTAGGGTTCAAGTGGTTAAAATAATATTTTATGAACACAGAAAGGTTATAGCTTTAAATGAACACAGCTTTAAATCAGGATGTTTTCTCTGTAGAAGTAGAACGAGAGAGTGTGAGAGCCAGGCCAGGTTACCTCTTCCTCTGGCTGACCGTCTGAGTCGCTGTGATGGCGGTCAGGATGACACTTCAGGAACTGCGCTACGTAGGTCATGATGGATTTCTCATCAGGCTTGTCTACATCCACATCTGAGGAGGCAACCACAGTAATGACATTAGCCACAATAACCCGGGCAAATGTTTAAATGTAAACATAATCCATGTCTACCATGTTAGGTCGGGGGGCAAGGATAAGAATGCTTGCTACACCTGTCCACCATCTGGGGTCAAACAGTGTTTAGACAGGCCAATTGCAAAGGCATGCTCAAAAAGTTTTAAAGCTATACTGTATAAGTTGCTCACCTAGAGGTCAGTAGCTCTATAGCAAACCGCGGTCGCGTCCGCGTCTTTCGGACGTTTTTCGCCGCGGACCACCCCCGCGTCTGCCTCCACCTCGCCGAGATCTATCTTTAGAGGGGTCCCTGGTTCCTGTGCGTTCAGGCATTCCGGAGAAACGGACTCCTTCACCGAGTAAATGCTGTTGTTATGTTGAGGCAAGCTACACGGGCGCCTACAAATATGGCCGCCGTATTGTGATAGCGACCCCACTTCAAGATGCGCTGTGATTGGCCGGCAGTGTATAACCCTCGCTGTGATTGGCCGGTAGTGTATGATGACGCAATTTTGCCGCGAAATTCTCCCCCCCTCACGGCTCATAGAAAACATATAAAGAGAAGGCTTCAGAAGCTGAAAATAACGGAGTGGGTGTTCTAAAACTTTAGCGATTTAACAGTTAGGACAATTTTAAGATGTGTTTTATAAAAAAAGTTACATGGTATAACTTTAAAAAAAAAATCGATTCATTTTTATTAAAAATAATAAAATAAAAATATGAGTTGAGCTTGTAGGTCGGCTATTTTTGCCATTCATTGTATTACAAAGTATGATGAAGTATTACAGGGCTTAAGTGTTAAAACAGCAGCTCGGAAGTCAACATTAGAGCTCATGTGAACATTTGGTCAGCAGACAAGGCAGGAGTTCAAATCTAAACTCGTGCTACTTGGCGATTTGCATTCCTGTGCCCATTGACATGAAACCAACAGAGCTGTTTGATTGACATCTGTTCAGACAGAGAGGGACAGCCCTAAAACTTAATCTCTTGAGCACAAGTTTGGTACGGAGGTTCAGCAGTGCTGACTTGCATGGCATAATGATGATCCTTCATTATCCTGATGTCAAGCTTGATTTGTCAGGGCTCATTCTGAAGGGCAAGCGTGAAGGGGCACAGATGGCATATGGCAGTTTGATTCACAAGCAAATTTGATGCTCTGCGAGATATTAACCTCTGTATTTCTGTACTTTTGAAAAGCCATTTATATAGAAAATATAAGGAAACTGTTGAATATGATTTTGTGTAATACACGTGCATTACATTATTGCATTTGATTTGATTTTAATTTTAATCCGCTGAAAAACAGACTTCATAACGGGTCTATAGAAACCAATGGGTGACTCGTGTCTGTGTCCTTAAACACTACAAAGCTTTTTTTAAATGATCTTTAGGCAGATTTGCTTTATTTAGATTGGAGAGTGCAGTGACACAGGTAGTTGAGGGTGGGAGATGGAGAATAACATGCAGCATTCAACTGAATTCAAATGCGGAGATGCAATTATTTGGTTGCCAAACTTTTCTGTAACCTAATGGTACGCTCCACTACAAGGCCTTTAAATTGCACTGTCAACCACTTTCAAGCGGGTGTCCCTGTTTTGGGCATGTCAATATAAAATTGTAAAGAATTGTAAGACAATAGCTGACCTATACATTATAAGCTCACAAAATTGCGATGCACGTGTTCTGAGCTTGTAGATCTGCTATTTCACTATTCTATATACTGTAGGTCTTACCTGAAAGTGGCTAATGCATGTTTAGACAGGCCCATTGCATGTCATGTCATCTGCAATGTCTCATGATCATATCAGCCTAACTATATTTTCAATTATTTAAATCAGTGTGTGAAAATATAGAAATGTTGATTACCTTCTGGGTCAAGAAGTTGCGGAATGCCCAACTCAGTCTCAGCCAATGAGAAGGCCTCGTATAGATTATCTCGGTTAGCTCGCCGCCGCACACACTCCATGTCTACTATGTTAGGTCGGAGGGCAAGGATAACTGCAAAGAATGCCACACCTGTCCGCCAACTGGGACCAAAGTCCCTCACGTCAATACCTAGACGCCTGGCATGATGGAGGGGACAGAGGACATAAGAATTAGGAACGAGAAAGAGCATAATTAATAGAATAATAGAGTTTAATATTCACATGCTACAGTATACTGGTAGTGGTGATCATTTAGTGTCCCAGCTTGGTGTGTTAGCAATAGTAAAGGTCCTCTTTCACACAACCAGAATGTTTATTCAGTGTGATTAATAGGCTATATGAACAGCAGCCATTTTGGAGAGAATAATACAAATGAAAGCTCTGTTCCATTCTAGAGTCAAGGTGCTGATATTGTGCATGTTGGCTCACTGGAAACACTCTGGAACCAAACAAATGGAACCAAATGGGAACCAAATTTGTACACTCTCAGAGTTATGAGGGTCCTTGAAATAAAAGGTTTGAGAACCACTGTGCTACATGAAATGGAACAGAGTCTTCATTAGCATCATTGGTAACACATTTGAAGGAAGTGAGAAGAGACCCAACTTCTCTCCAATATGGCTGCATATACCGGTAGCATATTTGCATATAATAATTTAAACTGCATTTGTTTGAATATATATTATTTTTTTTTCATTGATGTTTGCTGTGCAGTGCACTGCCAAACTTAAACAATGAGCAATGACATACTTGGTAGCCGTTTGCTGGACCCATCTGAGCAGAGCTTTCCTGGCGCCACCCTGTGCAGGTGCTAAGAGCTTCCTATTGACAGGTGGGCTTGAGGCTTCAGTGCTGCTGGCAGAACTGTCCAGGGAGGAAGTGCTGCTGGATGGAGCCTGGAGTATCGTTAGGCTACTGGTCAGCTCCTCAATCTGTTCAGGAGAGAGAAATAAAAAGAAAGGTCAGACAGTCATAGCAGTAGTCTGTTCAGGACTGACTGAAGCCTTTAGACCAGGTGTCTTCAACGTTTTCAGGCCAAGGACCTCTTAGTTGAGAGAGAGAGATGCAGGGACCCCCATAACCTGTTCATAGATTCCGTATAGTTTCATCGTTTGACAGCACAATTGTCAGTGTATTTTGGATTCATGTCAATTTGTGTTTTCGGATATTTAACCACTTGAACTGTCAATACTTATAAAACGTGACCTTTCGCTCTGTACTTAGTCTGCTCTTTTTCCCCCTGTACACCAAGTTTCTCCGAATATGGACACTAGGGTTCAAGTGGTTAATATAAAAAAGGAGAAAAAGAAATTCTATCACTCAAAGATTGTGTTGTTGCTTGAAAATAGAAAATGTCTAACAGATTCTATTAATATTTAATTCATTGGGAATGCACACGTTTACAAATAATGAGTCTTTAAAATATCACTCATCTGACATTATGGTTCCCCAATTTCAGCCCCAGGGAATAACAATGACATTTTCTTATATGATTTCTAGGATAACTAAGCAAAGCGACTTTACCTGAAAATAGAGTATGATGGTCCACATCAACCCGAGTACAATTGACGGTCGTCCATCCACGATATCTGTAGAATTGATGTTGACTAGCTTGATCTGTGTCAAAACACAATATACGAACATTGGAGCATTTCAAATCTGAAACCAAATAACTTCAGATAACGATCAATCCCATTCGGATACAGTGTGTCAGCTTGCAGCTCAAATAATCTCATATATATACTGTATATGGATTAATTCACACCCTTTCCCTCCATCTGCTAATTCAATCTTGTACGTAATGTTTTCACATAATGTGCAATATGCGGTCGTAATCAACAATCTCAATCTAAAAATACATTTGTGGCGGTTATGAATATGTCCAATAAGATAGTGATACTAACCGGAGATCCTCTGTACGCAGACTGGAGTGCGAGTTGGGGGAAGTAAAATAAGTAAACGAGGAGACAGACAGACAGACAGACAGAGAGAGAGAGAGAGAGAGAGAGAGAGAGAGAGAGAGAGAGAGAGAGAGAGAGAGAGAGGCGTTGTGAGCATGTAGATCTGCTATTTTCACAATAGAACCGCGTTATACAAAATGTAATGCCTCAACTCTTAGTGCTCGTCGGGTCCCCAGTTAAAATATGATTATTTGGGGGGTCGCAGCCTGAAAAGGTTGAGAACCACTGGCATAGAGAAACGAAAGAGGGATAAAAGAAACAGAGGGGGGGAGAGAGAGAGAGAGTGGTGGAGGTGGATTCTGCCAGATGTGGTTAGATAGAGGATATCTAACCATATCATCACAGAGAGGAGTATATTACATAGGAACTGGAGTGGCACAGCACCACAGGTCATAATAGCTATAAAACGCCACTCCATTATAAGGCGGAGGGCGGCAGATGAGGGTTTCCGTGGAGAATTGTGGGATATCTGCTAGTTGATGAGAATGCCTGCAGTATATGGCTCCATATTAGAACACACAGTGGGTTATCATGGCAACTCATCACTGCTATGAGCAGTCGGAATGGTTAATATTAAAGTATTGTGTACACCGTGTGGAAGTGCACGTGCACGCGCACGCACACACACACACACACACACACACACACACACACACACACACACACACACACACACACACACACGCACACACACGCGCACACACACACACACACACACACACACACACACACACACACACACACACACACTTGAGCAAGCATAGGAAAACAAATTTGAAAACCAACAGGCTCATCATTATTTCCTGTCATGATAGATACAGCATATGAGGTAGAAGCACTCGCAGGCTTACAGCAGCCCACATCTAACGTGGAATGTAAATATGGTCTAGACGTTTTGAATGATTTACACTCAGACCACATTTACATAAAATGTTTCATACACACTGACAACTACATACTGTACACACACACACACACAGACACACACAGACACGTGCAAGGACGCCCACGAACCAGAGTGCGCACGCCCACACACAGCTGGCGCAGCATGGCAAAACACAGCCCCATCGCCGTCTCATCTCCAGACTGCAGATTACCGCTTTAGGATTTACGGTTTTAACCCCTGTCACACTTGAGGAAGTCAAATCAATGTCCCCGCAGACGGCAGCGCGCACTTATGGATTTATTTATGTATATCCAAGGACATGCCGGCAGAAGCTCTGGGGATCTAATACTGATCTCACACACACACGGAGGGGGGGTGTTTGATACTAGTAGCCAACTCGTTTCGACTGGACGAGAGGGAGAAACAACACTGGGTTTGGACATAACGTCTGTCAGCGAGACGGCGAAGAGGATCCCACCAGGCTTCTTGGAACACAGCAACAAGAGAGGATGACGAGAGGACGGGATGGTGGAGATGAGACAGACAAAGAATTAAAGAGAGGGAAGAGAGGAGTTAAAATGACACAGGGGAGGGAAATAAAGCAAGAATATGACGATGAACATTATTTTCTAAAGAAATTAACCTTTTTCCTTTTTAAGTGCTTCAAGCAATATGTATATGTATAAAAAAATAGAAAACATCATTTAATTGGTAGAATTAAAGACCTGAATTATTATTATTATTATATTTTGGTGCGAACCGCTAACCGCGGCTTTGTTTGTATGTCAGTCCGTCCGTATGTCCGTCCTGCAAAGCTGGGCATTGGCCAAGCTTCGCGGAACGTTTAATGAAATTAAGTCATAAAAGGCACCGCTCACTTCCCACTGGGTGTGATTTTTCTTTTTTTTACAGAGACTAAAATACACAAATCACAACAAAAATTTCTTGAGGAGCGATTTCATTGATCCATTGCATGATACATGGATGCGCGGAGGAGACGGAGTATATACTGTGGCGTCAGGGGATGAAGTGAGGATAGAATAGCAAAGAAGGAGATTCATTCACAAAGGGGGGTGGGGGGGGGGAGAAGGGGGCGGGATAAAGATGAGAGAAAGAGGGGTCACAAAGGGTCAGCCAGTGCTTTGTGCCCACGAGGCAGAAGGAGAGAGCAGCCAGACGGGGAGAGAGCAGAGCGCCAGGCACAGCAGGGGAGGGAAAGAGGGGCAAACAGAGGATTGAACTCTTACCTTCCTGCCCTCCAGGAAGTTGAGCGCTGTACCAATGTTGGCGACGCAGTGGATCCTCCGTAGCTTCTTGCCCTGCTCACATGGCTGGAGGAAAAAACAGGATAATGATGGGTAGAGATGGAGAGCAAGGGAGAGAGTGGGAGTGAGAGTGAGAGTGAGAGAACACTGTTGTGCAACACTTTAGGAGAAAAACTGAAACCGATTTTGAACAATTCATGTTTTTTTTTGTTACGGAAGGTAACCAGATAACCACCACCAATTTTCTAAAATGTTTCAAAATTGGTGAAATATTTTAATGAACCCTGCCCAAAATAGTGATAATAGCGGTGATGTTATTATTCATCAGGAAAAACCAAACAATTTACTGAATTATGAATCAGAGAATATAAACAGAAAACCAAGTAAAAAAAGAACAACACCTTGAGACATGTACTGTAGATCAAACCAGAGCTGTGCTTGCCCATAAGCAACTGGATCGATCAGAGATAAGTAGACAGCTAAGACCTTGGGCAATATTGGTCTACAGGGATACGTGTAGCGTCTATATGGATCTGTGGGTTTGTGTGCACATGTATGTATGTACGTAAGTACATAATGTACGTGTGAACCACTATGATCTTTCCTTGTTAATCTGGCTGAGACACTTATAACAAAGGCCAAATCTATGTTTATTTCCATGTAATTGAGGCTCGCATCACGTTCCCTCTGTGATCTACGGTTCCTTTCTCCCATAAACGTGTTTAGCAAATCTCAGCTGTGATCTTTACAATATAAACAGACTAGACGAAAGCCAATCGTGATTAATTAACCCATTAAGACTGGGAACGCTTTGTTATGTTAGTCTTTCACCACTTTAATCATTATTTCATGCTTTAACTATTAACAAATAGCTGATATACAAGCTCACAGCGCGGCACAGAGTGCTACGCTGCAAGCTTGTAGATCTGCTATTTTGGAAAAATCTGGAACATTTGAGTAAATCTTTAAATATATATTTTTTTAAAACAAACTTTTGTAAATCTTTGCTTCTGGGAGGGGGTCCCTGGAACAAAATGTGTTCAGCAATTTGCATTCCACTGTTATTTGACCAAGGGGCCTTGTCGTATCAGATCAACAGGATCAAATGAGGGAGTTAGGAACATAATCCTGGAAAGGAGCCTTGCGGGTTTGGAACACAGAGCTGGGAACGGGTCTGCAGCCAACATCACGTGCGGTGCGACTGACCATGTGGCCGTGACTCTCACCAGTTTCTGTCCAGACAGAACCTCCAGAAGAGCCAGGAGCATCACCCCGTCTTTGATGTCCTCAAACAGGTCTGTCACCACCATGGGAGGGACACGCTGTGTGACAAAACAAGCATCACCCCAAAAAAAGAAGAAAAGAGAGATACAAGATCATTTATAAAGACATACTTTGACTCCACCCTGGTTTTGATTTGTGAATAAAATCATTGAAGAATGCAGTTTCACTTTTACATAAAATAAATAAAAGAAAAAAAGAAATAAAACACATCCTAGTGGGTTAAGAATATGAATATGAGTATCAATATGTATGCTCTATCAAACAGTTACATACTGTACATTTGCTGTTTACAAATCTATGGCGGTATGCCATAGATTCAAACAAATCTTTCCTGGAATGTAACAAATATCTGGGATTGTGGGCTTAACAGCTCTCACAGCGAGCACGAATATGAAACAATGACATTATTTCCCCTGCAGTCTTAATCTACACCAAAATTGTGCAATCATTGCAATGCATACAAGCAAAACAGAAACCAAAAAAGAAAAAAATAAGTTGGAGCTTTCATATAACAGTCAACTGATGATTTCAACATGGAACAGGGATACAAGTAGCCTCGTAAACCAGGCAGGCAGGAGGAGTCTAGTTTACTAGGCTAGGATAAAAGAAGGCCTGGTATAAGAGTCGTTTATTACTGACAGCCAGATTCAGCCCCAAGTAGACACTCACTGAGCCCTAAATGGGGGCTTCAAATCCCAAAATATGCTGATGATTCCAAAACGAATCCTTCTCATTGACTAACCTCGCCTGCCCTGACACAGACTTCCAGACTGGTGAAAATCCACATATCTCTGTTTCGGCCTGACGCCACATCAAGGATTTCTCTTAAAGTACATTCACATGGCGCAGCTGAGGAGAGCTTTAGAGGGGGAAAAGCGTTCTGACGAGCGAGCCATTCACAAGGAGATTAACAGCAAAAAGAGAGTGCGGGAGAAAGTGAGAAGAGGGAAGGGAGACATACTGTATGTGTGAGTTGAGTCCGCGCGCGCGCGTGTGCGTGCGTGCATGGAGAGAGTGAGAGATGAACAGCCCTTGACACCAAGTCTATATGAGAGGGGGATAATTGAGCAGCAAGACTGGCAGCAAGAAAAATGATAGAAGGCAGTGGGAGAAGGGACGCCAAGAAACCTCCCGTCTTTGGAAATTAATTATCAAATGCAGTAGCTCTCATCGCTAATTCCTCTTCTCATGTTGTTTCATGGCTTTGGATGCTCAAAAATTCAGACGGCACTTGTGCCCCTATCATAAAGTGGCAGCACAAAAACGCTTACATTTCAGAGAGATACGTTATGCCAAGACTTAATTGAAGTGACATTCACCTGTTTGTTCATTATAATCTCAAACCTTAATGAGGAAATCTTCGAACTAATTACAAAATAAGAAAGTAATATCAATTTCCTCCGTTAAGCCACATCAGCTAAAAAAATAAATAAATCAATGGCCTAATGAGCTAATTACAAGTGAGTGTCTGTGTCATAATTGACTGTGAACAGTGTCATAATTGACTGTTAACAGTGAGTGCCTGTCTGTTGTCTCATGACTGACTCTGAGGATTCTTACTGCAGGAGTTTCATTGTGTCATTCCAAAATGATACACCCACTTCGGGAAAATGATTCAAGCATGATGTTTATTGCTTAGATACAGATATACTTTGCGATTCCAACACACACATACACACACAGACAGTCAAAAACAGCAAACACACATAAGAAAACATAACCTTCGTCTCTCAGCCTGTCGGCCTGGTGGAGATAAGTAGTGCACAGAAAGACCAAACTATTAGATAAAACTCAAGTCTGATATCAAGGTCAAGGATGTAATGAATACCCAAATGGCATTCCATTACGTGAGTGAGTGGCTGACAGTAAGTGAATGGATGAGAAAGTGAGTGAACGAGCGATTGAGTGAGTGAGCGAGAGAGAGAGAGAGAGAGAGAAAGAGAAGACAGAGATGTTTACAATGGTCGGTGGAGCATCACTTTCCTGGTGTTGTCACTCACTTCCAGGAGCGCTTGCTTCGCTGATTACAGTGACTGTTAATAATAGTTGCTGGCCTGTGAAATACCTGAGAGATGATGAGACTCATACCAGCCACCAGACGCTCCATAATTAAGCTCCGGCATTCTCAGAAAGGATTTGTCAGATTGCAAACCCGACAGTCCTTTCTCTTATTCCCTCTCCCACTGCTATGCAACTTAAAAGCTCTATACCGCCTGAGCACACGAAATTCACGAAATTTTTGTGCGATCTTAATGATTAGGCTAAAGCAGTGGTTCTCAAAGTGGATTCCAGGGACTTTGTGGGTTCCTTTATGGGGGTCTGAATTGACACATGCAATCTGTAACTCTGACAGTGTACAAATGGAACCAAATGAACCGTAACGGTTCCATTTGGTTCCATTTGTACACTGTCAGAGTTAAGGGGAGACCTTGAAATGTATACGTTTGAGAAATACTGGGCTAAAGCTACAGAAGCCAGTGCAACAGCACCCTATTATTGATTGTGGTACACTTCCTCATTTCAGAAAACAAAAGGGAAACTCACAAACTGTCAAGATGTTCTGCTCTGCATGTAGGTTATGTCTATTGTCTATAACTGGTGAATTACTCCGGTGAACTCCCTGCAGTAATGAGAGTCATTAATCTTCTCTGTAAATTACCTGTTCTTATACTTCCTGCTGCCTCATATAAACCTTTGTCAGAGCTCATAAGACTTCTTTTGTTATACCTGTGGAATGGAAAAGTAAGGGGGAAGGGAGAGGTAGTGAGCGGAAGCCCATGTGGGGGTGCAATCGGGGTATAGGAAAGCCTTCACATCGTGTCTTATCACACCCAGGTAATACTAACGATTAATCACATACCTTTGGGCGATAAATTAAAGACTTCTGATACCAGGAAGGGTCTAATCATCTGCACAGCCAAGGGCATATTCTAACCCTGTGAGAGCTGAGCTAAACCAACTGTTAAGGCTTATACCTGACTCCCGCCCTGGTACCTTCTTAATAACTCTCTCTCTCTCTCTCTTTCTTTCTATCTCGCTCCCTCTTTGTCTGTCACTCTCTCTTTACCATTTTTGTCTTATGTGTGCCATTTGAATGAATCCCTACCTAGTACGGGCTATCTGAGGGCACAGAAACATATGTGCCTATAGAAAGCAATGTCACCAGAGATAGCAGCACCTTCTGATAATTGCATAAACCCTGACTCTCAAAATGCAATGTGATTAAATCAAAACGGGACAAGTTATGTATATATTTATGGCAAATGTATTTACAGTACTTTAGTAACCTTCGGATTAAAGTGCATGTTCTTGTAGTTATAATAGAACATTTCAGAGAGAATTCAGCCAATATTGGACGAGCACTTAGACATTTAAACATTTCAATTATATTCATCATGGAATTGTGGACAAAATATTCTAAGTTTTGGCTCTGAGAGGCTACATCTCATCAAATGGTGGTCCGTGGCTCAAAAGACAGAAGGTCGCAGTATACCATGAGAAATGTCGTAGCTTGTCTCCGTCTGTGTCAGTCCTTCAGTCAGTACACATTTTTACAGTCTATTGGTTCCCTTGTCACTGTGACATCACTCTGACATATGCTCTGATGTCACTGTGATGTAGGGGAACCACTCTTAACAGAATGGGTTGGCTGCTCTGACATCACGCTCTGGCTTCATGTCCCTTTTATGCCCATATATTTTATGGCCATATAGTCGACAATGTGATGTCAGAACATGCCCATAACCCATATATGTGCATTCCCAGATCACACTTGCAAATTAATTAAATCCTTGTCCATTTTATGCCCATATATGGAGATCCCTGTCCCAGTGTCATCAATATTAACCCTTTTTGTGCCTATCCCGGACAAGTTCGGGATTCTTTCAATCCAATACAATGTTTTCTTTGCTATTTTACTTACCCTGAGCTGCTTGTAGAGATGTGGGTGATCCTGGCTCGTCCTACACTTTCCAACAAGTGATTCTAGATGGTCCGACGATTTATTCCATTGAAAATGGTTTTGAATAAAGTTTAGAGCCCCCCCAAAAAAAACTCAATCTATACTGTCGGCGGCGCGACGTATTCCGGGGTGCCTATCCCGATCTAGTCCGGGATATTTAATAAAATGAATTAATTAATCGGAGGCCTCAACGAAGCCCCGGTCTAAATGTCCATCCATGCCCCGGGCCGCGATTCTGTTTACATCGGCCCGTAATCGGATAGCGGCGCAGCACCGCGCCGCCCACTCCAATACAAACTCACATCTTTAGAGACCTTTTTCTCTGAACTGTGTTCCCAGGGCAACGACAAAGTTTTATTTACGGCCGAAAATCGATCTTCTAAAATGAATGATAGCCTATAGCAACATTGTTGCTATCTTCATCCGGGTCACATTGATCACATGCACCAACGTGGAAGCGCGTCACTGCTACGTAGCTCCCTGTATGTTAGACTGGTGGTCAATGGGTCTATCCCTGGCACTCTAGCGGCCTCTTGTGGCCCCTGGCACACAACTTGTTAAGGGCATAATCTGGGAATGCCCATATTTGGTAATGTCCATATATGGGCATGTTCTGCCAATCTCAACAGGCACTGTTGAGATTGGGTAACTGGTCCGATATACATCACTGGCCAGATAACCGAGAATTGGCGCGACGTCGCCCTTTAGGGCGAGGTCGCATGTCGCCCTGAGGCGTCTTACTAGGATGAAACACTGACTACACTATAGCCTGACATGTATGATTTGTCTTCCGCAGAAGGTTCTAGATTCCAGAATACTGTACATGCAGATCCTTGTTAGAATGGATTCTCTGCAGCTTCTGAAATGTTCCCCTACCCCCAAGATCACAAAGCTGTCCGTGCATTTTCCCGGGCCGCCATGGCGACCAAGAGATTTTTGGAAGACAAATATTAGCCAATCAGCGTCGCTACGGCAACATCAGGTTTCAGGTGAAAGGGTTAAGTAAGCTGATGATGACTAAAATTGACAGAACAGCAGCAAATGTAATCATCTAGACGGGCAGAGAGGAGTAAAATAAGAATAACAAGGCGGACATACATCTCTCTGCTGATATAGAACCACTATCTATTGATTAGGTGAGTGAGCGAGTGAGTCAGTCAGTCAATCAATCAATCAATCACATTTAAATTAAATTGCCCAGTCCTTTACATAACCAATTCATGTTCATGCGGCACCACTTGGGCCATGTTGTCTTGATGTAGGCAACATTAAAGAAACTCTCCTTTGAAAGATCATTGCTTAGACTTGCCTGGTATATACTGTATGTATGTTATAAGACCACAGGACCAACATAGCCTCTTAAACCCTCTGCACTTTGCCCCACTGACTCCTGTCCCTGCCTTTGAAATGTATACACGGAATGTTGGTACAAGATTGTAGCAAGATCTGCAACTGCTCAATATTTATTCACTTGCATGAAAATTGTGTTATAAATAAACAATGAATTGTTTACCTTAATGTTATTAAACATTCAAGGCAAATTTTAATATTTGGCTCCATGCAATTTTCTGCTGTAAAGGCCTTGAAATGTGATATTTTTCAATGTTATTTCGAGGTTTATTCCCTCCAGGCTGCTTTTCAGATGAATTTTCTGCTCCATGTCACCACAGTGCAAGGCCACCACCCACCACCACTGTCATAATCAAATTGGAAACCTTGAGAGGGGCGTCTCGGATTGAAATAGCACTTAATTACCCTGTGCCGTGCCACAGTTGCCTTGTCCACTCATTCCTGACACACTACTCAAGCAGTAATGGGTTAAATTGCGGCACCTAATGCAGTATAATACTATAATTACATGCACATGATGGCTCGTGGCACATGGCTACACCAACTGTAATTGTTTAGGCTTAGCTACAGGTACATTGTTAGCTCCCTGCTTATCGAGAGAGGCAAATGAAGAGCAGACATACTCTAGAAGTGCTTATCCTGAACAATCTAGATGAAAAAGAAAAGAAAAATGAAGTGCCAAATTGTGGTGGAGAAGTTAATATGAAATCATAAAGGTTAGAGCAGATTCAAATTATTTTCTGTACTATAGCTTGCAGGGGAAAGACAGAATGTGTTGATACTCTATAACGTGTACAAGCGATAATTAGAGTAAAACAAAATCCTTGCCACTGGCTATAAGAGATTGAATGAATAAAAAAAATAAAACAACAATAAAAGAAGCTGTGCAGGTAAGCATGGAAGCATGTGGGGTTTTGGCTGGCACAGTTAACCTCCTACTGTACTAATATCTTCGCAGTGAGTTTTTGGAAAAGAAGCAATCATCATGGTGGGAGCATAATGGTTGTAAGAGGATGAGGAGATGCAGAGGAAGGAGATACGTTATGAGCAGAAAGAAAATGTGATGGGAAAGATTTCAATATGTTGTTGTTATCGTAAGCAGTAAGCAGCAGAAATCCCTTACCTTTGCCAAGTGGGAATTGACCCATTTCGTGAACGTCCTTTTCTGTACTGCCTCTTGCTCATCTGTAGATCAAAAAGCAAAGTTTTGAGTTCATTGACATGCAATAATAAACACAATCTATAATAACAAAATAAATCCATCCTTTCACTTTCAATTTAAACTGCTTCAGTTTGTGTTTCATAATTGCTGGTGACTCTTGCTAACTTTTGACAGTGTTATTTCTGTCTAACAAGCCTAAAATAAGCCATGCCAACCTCTGGCATACAGTATTGACCAATATAAGTGATCTGACATTTAGCCGGCATTTTCATCAGTGAAACCTGTCTTCTCGACTCGTCAACTGAAAAGCCAATACCCACTTATGAAAAATGCTCTCTCCAGGATAGGGATGGGATGATAATCGTTATTACCATTTATCGTGATAAAAAAACACTCACAATAATCGTATCGTGGAGATAAAAATCTATCGTGAAGCTATCCTCTGTCATGCACTGGGATCAATTCACCTTTTATTTACTGAGCTGCAAATCCGGTACCATTTAAACCCTCTATAATTGGTAAAACGGACCTGGAAGTACTTGCTACAGTCTTTTTTTCACTCTCTACAAATCTCTTTGCCAAAAAAATTGCAGATCTACATTTTGGCAAATGTTCCGCCCCATGATATTTTGTGATATTTTGATTATCGCGATAATATCGTAAATCGTGGTAATGACCAAAATTTCTTTGGCCACAATAATTGTGACATGAAATTTTCATATCGTCCCATCCATACTCCAGGATAGAAAGGGCACATGGCAGCAGTTCCTTCAATAAGATAAGGACGTCCCTTTGGCG